>NW_027098783.1:0-278989 GCF_037042795.1 Molothrus aeneus
GAGAATCGGCGAGCGGCAGCTTCCCAAAGGCGAAGATGCAAGCTGCAGCACACAGGCACAGTGTGGGCAGCCTTCAGACTTAGAGAAAACAGTACTTTACCACTCTCCCTGCCTTTTCCATGGTTATTCTATTGGAAAAGAACGAGTTTTGGACAACTACCTTTCATTCTTGCCCAAACTCTTTGCAGACCCCCGTGCAAGCTTTAGAACAAGATTTTGGATGTTTTCTTTCCTGGCAGAGTTTCTCCTTGCAAAATATGGTGGAAAAGCTTTTTGCTGAGTGTAGAGCGGCAAGACACGCAGAAGACGCAGATACGCAGCTCTCCGAAGCTAAGTGCCGGTCCCGGGCTTCTTTCGGCACAACCGCTCTCAGGAGCTCCCTGCGCTCGCCACAATGCTCTGTGTGCGAAGAAGCCGCTTCTTCGCCTCCGGAGAATCGGCGAGCGGCAGCTTCCCAAAGGCGAAGATGCAAGCTGCAGCACACAGGCACAGTGTGGGCAGCATTCAGACTTAGAGAAAACAGTACTTTACCACTCTCCTGCCTTTTCCATGGTTATTTCTATTGGAAAAGAACGAGTTTTGGACAACTACCTTTCATTCTTGCCAAACTCTTTGCAGACCCCCCGTGCAAGCTTTAGAACAAGATTTTGGATGTTTTCTTTCCTGGCAGAGTTTCTCCTTGCAAGATATGGTGGAAAGCTTTTTGCTGAGTGTAGAGCGGCAAGACACGCAGAAGACGCAGATACGCAGCTCTCCGAAGCTAAGTGCCGGTCCCGGGCTTCTTTCGGCACAAACCGCTCTCAGGAGCTCCCTGTGCTCGCCACAATGCTCTGTGTGCGAAGAAGCCGCTTCTTCGCCTCCGGGAGAATCGGCGAGCGGCAGCTTCCCAAAGGCGAAGATGCAAGCTGCAGCACACAGGCACAGTGTGGGCAGCCTTCAGACTTAGAGAAAACAGTACTTTACCACTCTCCTGCCTTTTCCATGGTTATTCTATTGGAAAAGAACGAGTTTTGGACAACTACCTTTCATTCTTGCCAAACTCTTTGCAGACCCCCGTGCAAGCTTTAGAACAAGATTTTGGATGTTTTCTTTCCTGGCAGAGTTTCTCCTTGCAAAATATGCTGGAAAAGCTTTTTGCTGAGTGTAGAGCGGCAAGACACGCAGAAAGACGCAGATACGCAGCTCTCCGAAGCTAAGTGCCGGTCCCGGGCTTCTTTCGGCACAAACCGCTCTCAGGAGCTCCCTGCGCTCGCCACAATGCTCTGTGTGCGAAGAAGCCGCTTCTTCGCCTCCGGGAGAATCGGCGAGCGGCAGCTTCCCAAAGGCGAAGATGCAAGCTGCAGCACACAGGCACAGTGTGGGCAGCCTTCAGACTTAGAGAAAACAGTACTTTACCACTCTCCTGCCTTTTCCATGGTTATTCTATTGGAAAAGAACGAGTTTTGGACAACTACCTTTCATTCTTGCCAAACTCTTTGCAGACCCCCGTGCAAGCTTTAGAACAAGATTTTGGATGTTTTCTTTCCTGGCAGAGTTTCTCCTTGCAAGATATGGTGGAAAAGCTTTTTGCTGAGTGTAGAGCGGCAAGACACGCAGAAGACGCAGATACGCAGCTCTCCGAAGCTAAGTGCCGGTCCCGGGCTTCTTTCGGCACAAACCGCTCTCAGGAGCTCCCTGCGCTCGCCACAATGCTCTGTGTGCGAAGAAGCCGCTTCTTCGCCTCCGGGAGAATCGGCGAGCGGCAGCTTCCCAAAGGCGAAGATGCAAGCTGCAGCACACAGGCACAGTGTGGGCAGCCTTCAGACTTAGAGAAAACAGTACTTTACCACTCTCCTGCCTTTTCCATGGTTATTTCTATTGGAAAAGAACGAGTTTTGGACAACTACCTTTCATTCTTGCCAAACTCTTTGCAGACCCCCGTGCAAGCTTTAGAACAAGATTTTGGATGTTTTCTTTCCTGGCAGAGTTTCTCCTTGCAAAATATGCTGGAAAAGCTTTTTGCTGAGTGTAGAGCGGCAAGACACGCAGAAGACGCAGATACGCAGCTCTCCGAAGCTAAGTGCCGGTCCCGGGCTTCTTTCGGCACAAACCGCTCTCAGGAGCTCCCTGCGCTCGCCACAATGCTCTGTGTGCGAAGAAGCCGCTTCTTCGCCTCCGGGAGAATCGGCGAGCGGCAGCTTCCCAAAGGCGAAGATGCAAGCTGCAGCACACAGGCACAGTGTGGGCAGCCTTCAGACTTAGAGAAAACAGTACTTTACCACTCTCCTGCCTTTTCCATGGTTATTCTATTGGAAAAGAACGAGTTTTGGACAACTACCTTTCATTCTTGCCAAACTCTTTGCAGACCCCCGTGCAAGCTTTAGAACAAGGATTTTGGATGTTTTCTTTCCTGGCAGAGTTTCTCCTTGCAAAATATGGTGGAAAAGCTTTTTGCTGAGTGTAGAGCGGCAAGACACGCAGAAGACGCAGATACGCAGCTCTCCGAAGCTAAGTGCCGGTCCCGGGCTTCTTTCGGCACAAACCGCTCTCAGGAGCTCCCTGCGCTCGCCACAATGCTCTGTGTGCGAAGAAGCTGCTTCTTCGCCTCCGGGAGAATCGGCGAGCGGCAGCTTCCCAAAGGCGAAGATGCAAGCTGCAGCACACAGGCACAGTGTGGGCAGCCTTCAGACTTAGAGAAAACAGTACTTTACCACTCTCCTGCCTTTTCCATGGGTTATTCTATTGGAAAAGAACGAGTTTTGGACAACTACCTTTCATTCTTGCCAAACTCTTTGCAGACCCCCCGTGCAAGCTTTAGAACAAGATTTTGGATGTTTTCTTTCCTGGCAGAGTTTCTCCTTGCAAGATATGGTGGAAAAGCTTTTTTGCTGAGTGTAGAGCGGCAAGACACGCAGAAGACGCAGATACGCAGCTCTCCGAAGCTAAGTGCCGGTCCCGGGCTTCTTT
Source organism: Molothrus aeneus (assembly GCF_037042795.1). Taxonomy (NCBI): domain Eukaryota; kingdom Metazoa; phylum Chordata; class Aves; order Passeriformes; family Icteridae; genus Molothrus; species Molothrus aeneus. The sequence goes on from NW_027098783.1 coordinate 2,947, forward strand.
CGGCACAAACCGCTCTCAGGAGCTCCCTGCGCTCGCCACAATGCTCTGTGTGCGAAGAAGCCGCTTCTTCGCCTCCGGGAGAATCGGCGAGCGGCAGCTTCCCAAAGGCGAAGATGCAAGCTGCAGCACACAGGCACAGTGTGGGCAGCCTTCAGACTTAGAGAAAACAGTACTTTACCACTCTCCTGCCTTTTCCATGGTTATTCTATTGGAAAAGAACGAGTTTTGGACAACTACCTTTCATTCTTGCCAAACTCTTTGCAGACCCCCGTGCAAGCTTTAGAACAAGATTTTGGATGTTTTCTTTCCTGGCAGAGTTTCTCCTTGCAAAATATGGTGGAAAAGCTTTTTGCTGAGTGTAGAGCGGCAAGACACGCAGAAGACGCAGATACGCAGCTCTCCGAAGCTAAGTGCCGGTCCCGGGCTTCTTTCGGCACAAACCGCTCTCAGGAGCTCCCTGCGCTCGCCACAATGCTCTGTGTGCGAAGAAGCCGCTTCTTCGCCTCCGGGAGAATCGGCGAGCGGCAGCTTCCCAAAGGCGAAGATGCAAGCTGCAGCACACAGGCACAGTGTGGGCAGCCTTCAGACTTAGAGAAAACAGTACTTTACCACTCTCCTGCCTTTTCCATGGTTATTCTATTGGAAAAGAACGAGTTTTGGACAACTACCTTTCATTCTTGCCAAACTCTTTTGCAGACCCCCCTGCAAGCTTTAGAACAAGATTTTGGATGTTTTCTTTCCTGGCAGAGTTTCTCCTTGCAAGATATGGTGGAAAAGCTTTTTGCTGAGTGTAGAGCGGCAAGACACGCAGAAGACGCAGATACGCAGCTCTCCGAAGCTAAGTGCCGGTCCCGGGCTTCTTTCGGCACAAACCGCTCTCAGGAGCTCCCTGCGCTCGCCACAATGCTCTGTGTGCGAAGAAGCCGCTTCTTCGCCTCCGGGAGAATCGGCGAGCGGCAGCTTCCCAAAGGCGAAGATGCAAGCTGCAGCACACAGGCACAGTGTGGGCAGCCTTCAGACTTAGAGAAAACAGTACTTTACCACTCTCCTGCCTTTTCCATGGTTATTCTATTGGAAAAGAACGAGTTTTGGACAACTACCTTTCATTCTTGCCAAACTCTTTGCAGACCCCCGTGCAAGCTTTAGAACAAGATTTTGGATGTTTTCTTTCCTGGCAGAGTTTCTCCTTGCAAAATATGCTGGAAAAGCTTTCTGCTGAGTGTAGAGCGGCAAGACACGCAGAAGACGCAGATACGCAGCTCTCCGAAGCTAAGTGCCGGTCCCGGGGCTTCTTTCGGCACAAACCGCTCTCAGGAGCTCCCTGCGCTCGCCACAATGCTCTGTGTGCGAAGAAGCCGCTTCTTCGCCTCCGGGAGAATCGGCGAGCGGCAGCTTCCCAAAGGCGAAGATGCAAGCTGCAGCACACAGGCACAGTGTGGGCAGCCTTCAGACTTAGAGAAAACAGTACTTTACCACTCTCCTGCCTTTTCCATGGTTATTCTATTGGAAAAGAACGAGTTTTGGACAACTACCTTTCATTCTTGCCAAACTCTTTGCAGAACCCCCGTGCAAGCTTTAGAACAAGATTTTGGATGTTTTCTTTCCTGGCAGAGTTTCTCCTTGCAAGATATGGTGGAAAAGCTTTTTGCTGAGTGTAGAGCGGCAAGACACGCAGAAGACGCAGATACGCAGCTCTCCGAAGCTAAGTGCCGGTCCCGGGCTTCTTTCGGCACAAACCGCTCTCAGGAGCTCCCTGCGCTCGCCACAATGCTCTGTGTGCGAAGAAGCCGCTTCTTCGCCTCCGGGAGAATCGGCGAGCGGCAGCTTCCCAAAGGCGAAGATGCAAGCTGCAGCACACAGGCACAGTGTGGGCAGCCTTCAGACTTAGAGAAAACAGTACTTTACCACTCTCCTGCCTTTTCCATGGTTATTCTATTGGAAAAGAACGAGTTTTGGACAACTACCTTTCATTCTTGCCAAACTCTTTGCAGACCCCCGTGCAAGCTTTAGAACAAGATTTTGGATGTTTTCTTTCCTGGCAGAGTTTCTCCTTGCAAGATATGGTGGAAAAGCTTTTTGCTGAGTGTAGAGCGGCAAGACACGCAGAAGACGCAGATACGCAGCTCTCCGAAGCTAAGTGCCGGTCCCGGGCTTCTTTCGGCACAAACCGCTCTCAGGAGCTCCCTGCGCTCGCCACAATGCTCTGTGTGCGAAGAAGCCGCTTCTTCGCCTCCGGGAGAATCGGCGAGCGGCAGCTTCCCAAAGGCGAAGATGCAAGCTGCAGCACACAGGCACAGTGTGGGCAGCCTTCAGACTTAGAGAAAACAGTACTTTACCACTCTCCTGCCTTTTCCATGGTTATTCTATTGGAAAAGAACGAGTTTTGGACAACTACCTTTCATTCTTGCCAAACTCTTTGCAGACCCCCGTGCAAGCTTTAGAACAAGATTTTGGATGTTTTCTTTCCTGGCAGAGTTTCTCCTTGCAAAATATGCTGGAAAAGCTTTTTGCTGAGTGTAGAGCGGCAAGACACGCAGAAGACGCAGATACGCAGCTCTCCGAAGCTAAGTGCCGGTCCCGGGCTTCTTTCGGCACAAACCGCTCTCAGGAGCTCCCTGCGCTCGCCACAATGCTCTGTGTGCGAAGAAGCCGCTTCTTCGCCTCCGGGAGAATCGGCGAGCGGCAGCTTCCCAAAGGCGAAGATGCAAGCTGCAGCACACAGGCACAGTGTGGGCAGCCTTCAGACTTAGAGAAAACAGTACTTTACCACTCTCCTGCCTTTTCCATGGTTATTCTATTGGAAAAGAACGAGTTTTGGACAACTACCTTTCATTCTTGCCAAACTCTTTGCAGACCCCCGTGCAAGCTTTAGAACAAGATTTTGGATGTTTTCTTTCCTGGCAGAGTTTCTCCTTGCAAAATATGCTGGAAAAGCTTTTGGCTGAGTGTAGAGCGGCAAGACACGCAGAAGACGCAGATACGCAGCTCTCCGAAGCTAAATGCCGGTCCCGGGCTTCTTTCGGCACAAACCGCTCTCAGGAGCTCCCTGCGCTCGCCACAATGCTCTGTGTGCGAAGAAGCCGCTTCTTCGCCTCCGGGAGAATCGGCGAGCGGCAGCTTCCCAAAGGCGAAGATGCAAGCTGCAGCACACAGGCACAGTGTGGGCAGCATTCAGACTTAGAGAAAACAGTACTTTACCACTCTCCTGCCTTTTCCATGGTTATTCTATTGGAAAAGAACGAGTTTTGGACAACTACCTTTCATTCTTGCCAAACTCTTTGCAGACACCCGTGCAAGCTTTAGAACAAGATTTTGGATGTTTTCTTTCCTGGCAGAGTTTCTCCTTGCAAGATATGGTGGAAAAGCTTTTGCTGAGTGTAGAGCGGCAAGACACGCAGAAGACGCAGATACGCAGCTCTCCGAAGCTAAGTGCCGGTCCCGGGCTTCTTTCGGCACAAACCGCTCTCAGGAGCTCCCTGCGCTCGCCACAATGCTCTGTGTGCGAAGAAGCCGCTTCTTCGCCTCCGGGAGAATCGGCGAGCGGCAGCTTCCCAAAGGCGAAGATGCAAGCTGCAGCACACAGGCACAGTGTGGGCAGCCTTCAGACTTAGAGAAAACAGTACTTTACCACTCTCCTGCCTTTTCCATGGTTATTCTATTGGAAAAGAACGAGTTTTGGACAACTACCTTTCATTCTTGCCAAACTCTTTGCAGACCCCCGTGCAAGCTTTAGAACAAGATTTTGGATGTTTTCTTTCCTGGCAGAGTTTCTCCTTGCAAGATATGGTGGAAAAGCTTTTTGCTGAGTGTAGAGCGGCAAGACACGCAGAAGACGCAGATACGCAGCTCTCCGAAGCTAAGTGCCGGTCCCGGGCTTCTTTCGGCACAAACCGCTCTCAGGAGCTCCCTGCGCTCGCCACAATGCTCTGTGTGCGAAGAAGCCGCTTCTTCGCCTCCGGGAGAATCGGCGAGCGGCAGCTTCCCAAAGGCGAAGATGCAAGCTGCAGCACACAGGCACAGTGTGGGCAGCCTTCAGACTTAGAGAAAACAGTACTTTACCACTCTCCTGCCTTTTCCATGGTTATTCTATTGGAAAAGAACGAGTTTTGGACAACTACCTTTCATTCTTGCCAAACTCTTTGCAGACCCCCGTGCAAGCTTTAGAACCAGATTTTGGATGTTTTCTTTCCTGGCAGAGTTTCTCCTTGCAAGATATGGTGGAAAAGCTTTTTGCTGAGTGTAGAGCGGCAAGACACGCAGAAGACGCAGATACGCAGCTCTCCGAAGCTAAGTGCCGGTCCCGGGCTTCTTTCGGCACAAACCGCTCTCAGGAGCTCCCTGTGCTCGCCACAATGCTCTGTGTGCGAAGAAGCCGCTTCTTCGCCTCCGGGAGAATCGGCGAGCGGCAGCTTCCCAAAGGCGAAGATGCAAGCTGCAGCACACGGGCACAGTGTGGGCAGCCTTCAGACTTAGAGAAAACAGTACTTTACCACTCTCCTGCCTTTTCCATGGTTATTCTATTGGAAAAGAACGAGTTTTGGACAACTACCTTTCATTCTTGCCAAACTCTTTGCAGACCCCCGTGCAAGCTTTAGAACAAGATTTTGGATGTTTTCTTTCCTGGCAGAGTTTCTCCTTGCAAAATATGCTGGAAAAGCTTTTTGCTGAGTGTAGAGCGGCAAGACACGCAGAAGACGCAGATACGCAGCTCTCCGAAGCTAAGTGCCGGTCCCGGGCTTCTTTCGGCACAAACCGCTCTCAGGAGCTCCCTGCGCTCGCCACAATGCTCTGTGTGCGAAGAAGCCGCTTCTTCGCCTCCGGGAGAATCGGCGAGCGGCAGCTTCCCAAAGGCGAAGATGCAAGCTGCAGCACACAGGCACAGTGTGGGCAGCCTTCAGACTTAGAGAAAACAGTACTTTACCACTCTCCTGCCTTTTCCATGGTTATTCTATTGGAAAAGAACGAGTTTTGGACAACTACCTTTCATTCTTGCCAAACTCTTTGCAGACCCCCGTGCAAGCTTTAGAACAAGATTTTGGATGTTTTCTTTCCTGGCAGAGTTTCTCCTTGCAAGATATGGTGGAAAAGCTTTTTGCTGAGTGTAGAGCGGCAAGACACGCAGAAGACGCAGATACGCAGCTCTCCGAAGCTAAGTGCCGGTCCCGGGCTTCTTTCGGCACAAACCGCTCTCAGGAGCTCCCTGCGCTCGCCACAATGCTCTGTGTGCGAAGAAGCCGCTTCTTCGCCTCCGGGAGAATCGGCGAGCGGCAGCTTCCCAAAGGCGAAGATGCAAGCTGCAGCACACAGGCACAGTGTGGGCAGCCTTCAGACTTAGAGAAAACAGTACTTTACCACTCTCCTGCCTTTTCCATGGTTATTTTATTGGAAAAGAACGAGTTTTGGACAACTACCTTTCATTCTTGCCAAACTCTTTGCAGACCCCCCTGCAAGCTTTAGAACAAGATTTTGGATGTTTTCTTTCCTGGCAGAGTTTCTCCTTGCAAAATATGCTGGAAAAGCTTTTTGCTGAGTGTAGAGCGGCAAGACACGCAGAAGACGCAGATACGCAGCTCTCCGAAGCTAAGTGCCGGTCCCGGGCTTCTTTCGGCACAAACCGCTCTCAGGAGCTCCCTGCGCTCGCCACAATGCTCTGTGTGCGAAGAAGCCGCTTCTTCGCCTCCGGGAGAATCGGCGAGCGGCAGCTTCCCAAAGGCGAAGATGCAAGCTGCAGCACACAGGCACAGTGTGGGCAGCCTTCAGACTTAGAGAAAACAGTACTTTACCACTCTCCTGCCTTTTCCATGGTTATTCTATTGGAAAAGAACGAGTTTTGGACAACTACCTTTCATTCTTGCCAAACTCTTTGCAGACCCCCGTGCAAGCTTTAGAACAAGATTTTGGATGTTTTCTTTCCTGGCAGAGTTTCTCCTTGCAAAATATGGTGGAAAAGCTTTTGCTGAGTGTAGAGCGGCAAGACACGCAGAAGACGCAGATACGCAGCTCTCCGAAGCTAAGTGCCGGTCCCGGGCTTCTTTCGGCACAAACCGCTCTCAGGAGCTCCCTGCGCTCGCCACAATGCTCTGTGTGCGAAGAAGCTGCTTCTTCGCCTCCGGGAGAATCGGCGAGCGGCAGCTTCCCAAAGGCGAAGATGCAAGCTGCAGCACACAGGCACAGTGTGGGCAGCCTTCAGACTTAGAGAAAACAGTACTTTACCACTCTCCTGCCTTTTCCATGGTTATTCTATTGGAAAAGAACGAGTTTTGGACAACTACCTTTCATTCTTGCCAAACTCTTTGCAGACCCCCCTGCAAGCTTTAGAACAAGATTTTGGATGTTTTCTTTCCTGGCAGAGTTTCTCCTTGCAAGATATGGTGGAAAAGCTTTTTGCTGAGTGTAGAGCGGCAAGACACGCAGAAGACGCAGATACGCAGCTCTCCGAAGCTAAGTGCCGGTCCCGGGCTTCTTTCGGCACAAACCGCTCTCAGGAGCTCCCTGCGCTCGCCACAATGCTCTGTGTGCGAAGAAGCCGCTTCTTCGCCTCCGGGAGAATCGGCGAGCGGCAGCTTCCCAAAGGCGAAGATGCAAGCTGCAGCACACAGGCACAGTGTGGGCAGCCTTCAGACTTAGAGAAAACAGTACTTTACCACTCTCCTGCCTTTTCCATGGTTATTCTATTGGAAAAGAACGAGTTTTGGACAACTACCTTTCATTCTTGCCAAACTCTTTGCAGACCCCCGTGCAAGCTTTAGAACAAGATTTTGGATGTTTTCTTTCCTGGCAGAGTTTCTCCTTGCAAAATATGGTGGAAAAGCTTTTTGCTGAGTGTAGAGCGGCAAGACACGCAGAAGACGCAGATACGCAGCTCTCCGAAGCTAAGTGCCGGTCCCGGGCTTCTTTCGGCACAAACCGCTCTCAGGAGCTCCCTGCGCTCGCCACAATGCTCTGTGTGCGAAGAAGCCGCTTCTTCGCCTCCGGGAGAATCGGCGAGCGGCAGCTTCCCAAAGGCGAAGATGCAAGCTGCAGCACACAGGCACAGTGTGGGCAGCCTTCAGACTTAGAGAAAACAGTACTTTACCACTCTCCTGCCTTTTCCATGGTTATTCTATTGGAAAAGAACGAGTTTTGGACAACTACCTTTCATTCTTGCCAAACTCTTTGCAGACCCCCCTGCAAGCTTTAGAACAAGATTTTGGATGTTTTCTTTCCTGGCAGAGTTTCTCCTTGCAAAATATGGTGGAAAAGCTTTTTGCTGAGTGTAGAGCGGCAAGACACGCAGAAGACGCAGATACGCAGCTCTCCGAAGCTAAGTGCCGGTCCCGGGCTTCTTTCGGCACAAACCGCTCTCAGGAGCTCCCTGCGCTCGCCACAATGCTCTGTGTGCGAAGAAGCCGCTTCTTCGCCTCCGGGAGAATCGGCGAGCGGCAGCTTCCCAAAGGCGAAGATGCAAGCTGCAGCACACAGGCACAGTGTGGGCAGCCTTCAGACTTAGAGAAAACAGTACTTTACCACTCTCCTGCCTTTTCCATGGTTATTCTATTGGAAAAGAACGAGTTTTGGACAACTACCTTTCATTCTTGCCAAACTCTTTGCAGACCCCCGTGCAAGCTTTAGAACAAGATTTTGGATGTTTTCTTTCCTGGCAGAGTTTCTCCTTGCAAAATATGCTGGAAAAGCTTTCTGCTGAGTGTAGAGCGGCAAGACACGCAGAAGACGCAGATACGCAGCTCTCCGAAGCTAAGTGCCGGTCCCGGGCTTCTTTCGGCACAAACCGCTCTCAGGAGCTCCCTGCGCTCGCCACAATGCTCTGTGTGCGAAGAAGCCGCTTCTTCGCCTCCGGGAGAATCGGCGAGCGGCAGCTTCCCAAAGGCGAAGATGCAAGCTGCAGCACACAGGCACAGTGTGGGCAGCATTCAGACTTAGAGAAAACAGTACTTTACCACTCTCCTGCCTTTTCCATGGTTATTCTATTGGAAAAGAACGAGTTTTGGACAACTACCTTTCATTCTTGCCAAACGCTTTGCAGACCCCCGTGCAAGCTTTAGAACAAGATTTTGGATGTTTTCTTTCCTGGCAGAGTTTCTCCTTGCAAGATATGGTGGAAAAGCTTTTTGCTGAGTGTAGAGCGGCAAGACACGCAGAAGACGCAGATACGCAGCTCTCCGAAGCTAAGTGCCGGTCCCGGGCTTCTTTCGGCACAAACCGCTCTCAGGAGCTCCCTGCGCTCGCCACAATGCTCTGTGTGCGAAGAAGCCGCTTCTTCGCCTCCGGGAGAATCGGCGAGCGGCAGCTTCCCAAAGGCGAAGATGCAAGCTGCAGCACACAGGCACAGTGTGGGCAGCCTTCAGACTTAGAGAAAACAGTACTTTACCACTCTCCTGCCTTTTCCATGGTTATTCTATTGGAAAAGAACGAGTTTTGGACAACTACCTTTCATTCTTGCCAAACTCTTTGCAGACCCCCGTGCAAGCTTTAGAACAAGATTTTGGATGTTTTCTTTCCTGGCAGAGTTTCTCCTTGCAAGATATGGTGGAAAAGCTTTTTGCTGAGTGTAGAGCGGCAAGACACGCAGAAGACGCAGATACGCAGCTCTCCGAAGCTAAGTGCCGGTCCCGGGCTTCTTTCGGCACAAACCGCTCTCAGGAGCTCCCTGCGCTCGCCACAATGCTCTGTGTGCGAAGAAGCCGCTTCTTCGCCTCCGGGAGAATCGGCGAGCGGCAGCTTCCCAAAGGCGAAGATGCAAGCTGCAGCACACAGGCACAGTGTGGGCAGCCTTCAGACTTAGAGAAAACAGTACTTTACCACTCTCCTGCCTTTTCCATGGTTATTCTATTGGAAAAGAACGAGTTTTGGACAACTACCTTTCATTCTTGCCAAACTCTTTGCAGACCCCCCTGCAAGCTTTAGAACAAGATTTTGGATGTTTTCTTTCCTGGCAGAGTTTCTCCTTGCAAAATATGCTGGAAAAGCTTTTTGCTGAGTGTAGAGCGGCAAGACACGCAGAAGACGCAGATACGCAGCTCTCCGAAGCTAAGTGCCGGTCCCGGGCTTCTTTCGGCACAAACCGCTCTCAGGAGCTCCCTGCGCTCGCCACAATGCTCTGTGTGCGAAGAAGCCGCTTCTTCGCCTCCGGGAGAATCGGCGAGCGGCAGCTTCCCAAAGGCGAAGATGCAAGCTGCAGCACACAGGCACAGTGTGGGCAGCATTCAGACTTAGAGAAAACAGTACTTTACCACTCTCCTGCCTTTTCCATGGTTATTTTATTGGAAAAGAACGAGTTTTGGACAACTACCTTTCATTCTTGCCAAACTCTTTGCAGACCCCCGTGCAAGCTTTAGAACAAGATTTTGGATGTTTTCTTTCCTGGCAGAGTTTCTCCTTGCAAGATATGGTGGAAAAGCTTTTGGCTGAGTGTAGAGGGGCAAGACACGCAGAAGACGCAGATACGCAGCTCTCCGAAGCTAAGTGCCGGTCCCGGGCTTCTTTCGGCACAAACCGCTCTCAGGAGCTCCCTGTGCTCGCCACAATGCTCTGTGTGCGAAGAAGCCGCTTCTTCGCCTCCGGGAGAATCGGCGAGCGGCAGCTTCCCAAAGGCGAAGATGCAAGCTGCAGCACACAGGCACAGTGTGGGCAGCCTTCAGACTTAGAGAAAACAGTACTTTACCACTCTCCTGCCTTTTCCATGGTTATTCTATTGGAAAAGAACGAGTTTTGGACAACTACCTTTCATTCTTGCCAAACTCTTTGCAGACCCCCGTGCAAGCTTTAGAACAAGATTTTGGATGTTTTCTTTCCTGGCAGAGTTTCTCCTTGCAAAATATGCTGGAAAAGCTTTCTGCTGAGTGTAGAGCGGCAAGACACGCAGAAGACGCAGATACGCAGCTCTCCGAAGCTAAGTGCCGGTCCCGGGCTTCTTTCGGCACAAACCGCTCTCAGGAGCTCCCTGCGCTCGCCACAATGCTCTGTGTGCGAAGAAGCCGCTTCTTCGCCTCCGGGAGAATCGGCGAGCGGCAGCTTCCCAAAGGCGAAGATGCAAGCTGCAGCACACAGGCACAGTGTGGGCAGCCTTCAGACTTAGAGAAAACAGTACTTTACCACTCTCCTGCCTTTTCCATGGTTATTCTATTGGAAAAGAACGAGTTTTGGACAACTACCTTTCATTCTTGCCAAACTCTTTGCAGACCCCCGTGCAAGCTTTAGAACAAGATTTTGGATGTTTTCTTTCCTGGCAGAGTTTCTCCTTGCAAGATATGGTGGAAAAGCTTTTTGCTGAGTGTAGAGCGGCAAGACACGCAGAAGACGCAGATACGCAGCTCTCCGAAGCTAAGTGCCGGTCCCGGGCTTCTTTCGGCACAAACCGCTCTCAGGAGCTCCCTGCGCTCGCCACAATGCTCTGTGTGCGAAGAAGCCGCTTCTTCGCCTCCGGGAGAATCGGCGAGCGGCAGCTTCCCAAAGGCGAAGATGCAAGCTGCAGCACACAGGCACAGTGTGGGCAGCCTTCAGACTTAGAGAAAACAGTACTTTACCACTCTCCTGCCTTTTCCATGGTTATTCTATTGGAAAAGAACGAGTTTTGGACAACTACCTTTCATTCTTGCCAAACTCTTTGCAGACCCCCGTGCAAGCTTTAGAACCAGATTTTGGATGTTTTCTTTCCTGGCAGAGTTTCTCCTTGCAAGATATGGTGGAAAAGCTTTTGGCTGAGTGTAGAGCGGCAAGACACGCAGAAGACGCAGATACGCAGCTCTCCGAAGCTAAGTGCCGGTCCCGGGCTTCTTTCGGCACAAACCGCTCTCAGGAGCTCCCTGCGCTCGCCACAATGCTCTGTGTGCGAAGAAGCCGCTTCTTCGCCTCCGGGAGAATCGGCGAGCGGCAGCTTCCCAAAGGCGAAGATGCAAGCTGCAGCACACAGGCACAGTGTGGGCAGCCTTCAGACTTAGAGAAAACAGTACTTTACCACTCTCCTGCCTTTTCCATGGTTATTCTATTGGAAAAGAACGAGTTTTGGACAACTACCTTTCATTCTTGCCAAACTCTTTGCAGACCCCCGTGCAAGCTTTAGAACAAGATTTTGGATGTTTTCTTTCCTGGCAGAGTTTCTCCTTGCAAAATATGCTGGAAAAGCTTTTTGCTGAGTGTAGAGCGGCAAGACACGCAGAAGACGCAGATACGCAGCTCTCCGAAGCTAAGTGCCGGTCCCGGGCTTCTTTCGGCACAAACCGCTCTCAGGAGCTCCCTGCGCTCGCCACAATGCTCTGTGTGCGAAGAAGCCGCTTCTTCGCCTCCGGGAGAATCGGCGAGCGGCAGCTTCCCAAAGGCGAAGATGCAAGCTGCAGCACACAGGCACAGTGTGGGCAGCATTCAGACTTAGAGAAAACAGTACTTTACCACTCTCCTGCCTTTTCCATGGTTATTTTATTGGAAAAGAACGAGTTTTGGACAACTACCTTTCATTCTTGCCAAACTCTTTGCAGACCCCCGTGCAAGCTTTAGAAGAAGATTTTGGATGTTTTCTTTCCTGGCAGAGTTTCTCCTTGCAAATATGGTGGAAAAGCTTTTTGCTGAGTGTAGAGCGGCAAGACACGCAGAAGACGCAGATACGCAGCTCTCCGAAGCTAAGTGCCGGTCCCGGGCTTCTTTCGGCACAAACCGCTCTCAGGAGCTCCCTGTGCTCGCCACAATGCTCTGTGTGCGAAGAAGCCGCTTCTTCGCCTCCGGGAGAATCGGCGAGCGGCAGCTTCCCAAAGGCGAAGATGCAAGCTGCAGCACACAGGCACAGTGTGGGCAGCCTTCAGACTTAGAGAAAACAGTACTTTACCACTCTCCTGCCTTTTCCATGGTTATTCTATTGGAAAAGAACGAGTTTTGGACAACTACCTTTCATTCTTGCCAAACTCTTTGCAGACCCCCGTGCAAGCTTTAGAACAAGATTTTGGATGTTTTCTTTCCTGGCAGAGTTTCTCCTTGCAAAATATGCTGGAAAAGCTTTCTGCTGAGTGTAGAGCGGCAAGACACGCAGAAGACGCAGATACGCAGCTCTCCGAAGCTAAGTGCCGGTCCCGGGCTTCTTTCGGCACAAACCGCTCTCAGGAGCTCCCTGCGCTCGCCACAATGCTCTGTGTGCGAAGAAGCCGCTTCTTCGCCTCCGGGAGAATCGGCGAGCGGCAGCTTCCCAAAGGCGAAGATGCAAGCTGCAGCACACAGGCACAGTGTGGGCAGCCTTCAGACTTAGAGAAAACAGTACTTTACCACTCTCCTGCCTTTTCCATGGTTATTCTATTGGAAAAGAACGAGTTTTGGACAACTACCTTTCATTCTTGCCAAACTCTTTGCAGACCCCCGTGCAAGCTTTAGAACAAGATTTTGGATGTTTTCTTTCCTGGCAGAGTTTCTCCTTGCAAGATATGGTGGAAAAGCTTTTGGCTGAGTGTAGAGCGGCAAGACACGCAGAAGACGCAGATACGCAGCTCTCCGAAGCTAAGTGCCGGTCCCGGGCTTCTTTCGGCACAAACCGCTCTCAGGAGCTCCCTGCGCTCGCCACAATGCTCTGTGTGCGAAGAAGCCGCTTCTTCGCCTCCGGGAGAATCGGCGAGCGGTAGCTTCCCAAAGGCGAAGATGCAAGCTGCAGCACACAGGCACAGTGTGGGCAGCCTTCAGACTTAGAGAAAACAGTACTTTACCACTCTCCTGCCTTTTCCATGGTTATTCTATTGGAAAAGAACGAGTTTTGGACAACTACCTTTCATTCTTGCCAAACTCTTTGCAGACCCCCGTGCAAGCTTTAGAACAAGATTTTGGATGTTTTCTTTCCTGGCAGAGTTTCTCCTTGCAAAATATGCTGGAAAAGCTTTCTGCTGAGTGTAGAGCGGCAAGACACGCAGAAGACGCAGATACGCAGCTCTCCGAAGCTAAGTGCCGGTCCCGGGCTTCTTTCGGCACAAACCGCTCTCAGGAGCTCCCTGCGCTCGCCACAATGCTCTGTGTGCGAAGAAGCCGCTTCTTCGCCTCCGGGAGAATCGGCGAGCGGCAGCTTCCCAAAGGCGAAGATGCAAGCTGCAGCACACAGGCACAGTGTGGGCAGCCTTCAGACTTAGAGAAAACAGTACTTTACCACTCTCCTGCCTTTTCCATGGTTATTCTATTGGAAAAGAACGAGTTTTGGACAACTACCTTTCATTCTTGCCAAACTCTTTGCAGACCCCCCTGCAAGCTTTAGAACAAGATTTTGGATGTTTTCTTTCCTGGCAGAGTTTCTCCTTGCAAAATATGCTGGAAAAGCTTTTTGCTGAGTGTAGAGCGGCAAGACACGCAGAAGACGCAGATACGCAGCTCTCCGAAGCTAAGTGCCGGTCCCGGGCTTCTTTCGGCACAAACCGCTCTCAGGAGCTCCCTGCGCTCGCCACAATGCTCTGTGTGCGAAGAAGCCGCTTCTTCGCCTCCGGGAGAATCGGCGAGCGGTAGCTTCCCAAAGGCGAAGATGCAAGCTGCAGCACACAGGCACAGTGTGGGCAGCCTTCAGACTTAGAGAAAACAGTACTTTACCACTCTCCTGCCTTTTCCATGGTTATTTTATTGGAAAAGAACGAGTTTTGGACAACTACCTTTCATTCTTGCCAAACTCTTTGCAGACCCCCCTGCAAGCTTTAGAACAAGATTTTGGATGTTTTCTTTCCTGGCAGAGTTTCTCCTTGCAAAATATGCTGGAAAAGCTTTTTGCTGAGTGTAGAGCGGCAAGACACGCAGAAGACGCAGATACGCAGCTCTCCGAAGCTAAGTGCCGGTCCCGGGCTTCTTTCGGCACAAACCGCTCTCAGGAGCTCCCTGCGCTCGCCACAATGCTCTGTGTGCGAAGAAGCCGCTTCTTCGCCTCCGGGAGAATCGGCGAGCGGCAGCTTCCCAAAGGCGAAGATGCAAGCTGCAGCACACAGGCACAGTGTGGGCAGCCTTCAGACTTAGAGAAAACAGTACTTTACCACTCTCCTGCCTTTTCCATGGTTATTCTATTGGAAAAGAACGAGTTTTGGACAACTACCTTTCATTCTTGCCAAACTCTTTGCAGACCCCCGTGCAAGCTTTAGAACAAGATTTTGGATGTTTTCTTTCCTGGCAGAGTTTCTCCTTGCAAAATATGGTGGAAAAGCTTTTTGCTGAGTGTAGAGCGGCAAGACACGCAGAAGACGCAGATACGCAGCTCTCCGAAGCTAAGTGCCGGTCCCGGGCTTCTTTCGGCACAAACCGCTCTCAGGAGCTCCCTGCGCTCGCCACAATGCTCTGTGTGCCAAGAAGCCGCTTCTTCGCCTCCGGGAGAATCGGCGAGCGGCAGCTTCCCAAAGGCGAAGATGCAAGCTGCAGCACACAGGCACAGTGTGGGCAGCCTTCAGACTTAGAGAAAACAGTACTTTACCACTCTCCTGCCTTTTCCATGGTTATTCTATTGGAAAAGAACGAGTTTTGGACAACTACCTTTCATTCTTGCCAAACTCTTTGCAGACCCCCCTGCAAGCTTTAGAACAAGATTTTGGATGTTTTCTTTCCTGGCAGAGTTTCTCCTTGCAAGATATGGTGGAAAAGCTTTTTGCTGAGTGTAGAGCGGCAAGACACGCAGAAGACGCAGATACGCAGCTCTCCGAAGCTAAGTGCCGGTCCCGGGCTTCTTTCGGCACAAACCGCTCTCAGGAGCTCCCTGCGCTCGCCACAATGCTCTGTGTGCGAAGAAGCCGCTTCTTCGCCTCCGGGAGAATCGGCGAGCGGCAGCTTCCCAAAGGCGAAGATGCAAGCTGCAGCACACAGGCACAGTGTGGGCAGCCTTCAGACTTAGAGAAAACAGTACTTTACCACTCTCCTGCCTTTTCCATGGTTATTCTATTGGAAAAGAACGAGTTTTGGACAACTACCTTTCATTCTTGCCAAACTCTTTGCAGACCCCCGTGCAAGCTTTAGAACAAGATTTTGGATGTTTTCTTTCCTGGCAGAGTTTCTCCTTGCAAAATATGCTGGAAAAGCTTTCTGCTGAGTGTAGAGCGGCAAGACACGCAGAAGACGCAGATACGCAGCTCTCCGAAGCTAAGTGCCGGTCCCGGGCTTCTTTCGGCACAAACCGCTCTCAGGAGCTCCCTGCGCTCGCCACAATGCTCTGTGTGCGAAGAAGCCGCTTCTTCGCCTCCGGGAGAATCGGCGAGCGGCAGCTTCCCAAAGGCGAAGATGCAAGCTGCAGCACACAGGCACAGTGTGGGCAGCCTTCAGACTTAGAGAAAACAGTACTTTACCACTCTCCTGCCTTTTCCATGGTTATTCTATTGGAAAAGAACGAGTTTTGGACAACTACCTTTCATTCTTGCCAAACTCTTTGCAGACCCCCGTGCAAGCTTTAGAACAAGATTTTGGATGTTTTCTTTCCTGGCAGAGTTTCTCCTTGCAAGATATGCTGGAAAAGCTTTTTGCTGAGTGTAGAGCGGCAAGACACGCAGAAGACGCAGATACGCAGCTCTCCGAAGCTAAGTGCCGGTCCCGGGCTTCTTTCGGCACAAACCGCTCTCAGGAGCTCCCTGCGCTCGCCACAATGCTCTGTGTGCGAAGAAGCCGCTTCTTCGCCTCCGGGAGAATCGGCGAGCGGTAGCTTCCCAAAGGCGAAGATGCAAGCTGCAGCACACAGGCACAGTGTGGGCAGCCTTCAGACTTAGAGAAAACAGTACTTTACCACTCTCCTGCCTTTTCCATGGTTATTTTATTGGAAAAGAACGAGTTTTGGACAACTACCTTTCATTCTTGCCAAACTCTTTGCAGACCCCCCTGCAAGCTTTAGAACAAGATTTTGGATGTTTTCTTTCCTGGCAGAGTTTCTCCTTGCAAAATATGGTGGAAAAGCTTTTTGCTGAGTGTAGAGCGGCAAGACACGCAGAAGACGCAGATACGCAGCTCTCCGAAGCTAAGTGCCGGTCCCGGGCTTCTTTCGGCACAAACCGCTCTCAGGAGCTCCCTGCGCTCGCCACAATGCTCTGTGTGCGAAGAAGCCGCTTCTTCGCCTCCGGGAGAATCGGCGAGCGGCAGCTTCCCAAAGGCGAAGATGCAAGCTGCAGCACACAG
This sequence comes from Molothrus aeneus, assembly GCF_037042795.1. Lineage (NCBI taxonomy): Eukaryota > Metazoa > Chordata > Aves > Passeriformes > Icteridae > Molothrus > Molothrus aeneus. The sequence goes on from NW_027098783.1 coordinate 19,027, forward strand.
GCACAGTGTGGGCAGCCTTCAGACTTAGAGAAAACAGTACTTTACCACTCTCCTGCCTTTTCCATGGTTATTCTATTGGAAAAGAACGAGTTTTGGACAACTACCTTTCATTCTTGCCAAACTCTTTGCAGACCCCCCTGCAAGCTTTAGAACAAGATTTTGGATGTTTTCTTTCCTGGCAGAGTTTCTCCTTGCAAGATATGGTGGAAAAGCTTTTTGCTGAGTGTAGAGCGGCAAGACACGCAGAAGACGCAGATACGCAGCTCTCCGAAGCTAAGTGCCGGTCCCGGGCTTCTTTCGGCACAAACCGCTCTCAGGAGCTCCCTGCGCTCGCCACAATGCTCTGTGTGCGAAGAAGCCGCTTCTTCGCCTCCGGGAGAATCGGCGAGCGGCAGCTTCCCAAAGGCGAAGATGCAAGCTGCAGCACACAGGCACAGTGTGGGCAGCCTTCAGACTTAGAGAAAACAGTACTTTACCACTCTCCTGCCTTTTCCATGGTTATTCTATTGGAAAAGAACGAGTTTTGGACAACTACCTTTCATTCTTGCCAAACTCTTTGCAGACCCCCCTGCAAGCTTTAGAACAAGATTTTGGATGTTTTCTTTCCTGGCAGAGTTTCTCCTTGCAAAATATGGTGGAAAAGCTTTTTGCTGAGTGTAGAGCGGCAAGACACGCAGAAGACGCAGATACGCAGCTCTCCGAAGCTAAGTGCCGGTCCCGGGCTTCTTTCGGCACAAACCGCTCTCAGGAGCTCCCTGCGCTCGCCACAATGCTCTGTGTGCGAAGAAGCCGCTTCTTCGCCTCCGGGAGAATCGGCGAGCGGCAGCTTCCCAAAGGCGAAGATGCAAGCTGCAGCACACAGGCACAGTGTGGGCAGCATTCAGACTTAGAGAAAACAGTACTTTACCACTCTCCTGCCTTTTCCATGGTTATTCTATTGGAAAAGAACGAGTTTTGGACAACTACCTTTCATTCTTGCCAAACGCTTTGCAGACCCCCGTGCAAGCTTTAGAACAAGATTTTGGATGTTTTCTTTCCTGGCAGAGTTTCTCCTTGCAAGATATGGTGGAAAAGCTTTTTGCTGAGTGTAGAGCGGCAAGACACGCAGAAGACGCAGATACGCAGCTCTCCGAAGCTAAGTGCCGGTCCCGGGCTTCTTTCGGCACAAACCGCTCTCAGGAGCTCCCTGCGCTCGCCACAATGCTCTGTGTGCGAAGAAGCCGCTTCTTCGCCTCCGGGAGAATCGGCGAGCGGCAGCTTCCCAAAGGCGAAGATGCAAGCTGCAGCACACAGGCACAGTGTGGGCAGCCTTCAGACTTAGAGAAAACAGTACTTTACCACTCTCCTGCCTTTTCCATGGTTATTCTATTGGAAAAGAACGAGTTTTGGACAACTACCTTTCATTCTTGCCAAACTCTTTGCAGACCCCCCTGCAAGCTTTAGAACAAGATTTTGGATGTTTTCTTTCCTGGCAGAGTTTCTCCTTGCAAAATATGGTGGAAAAGCTTTTTGCTGAGTGTAGAGCGGCAAGACACGCAGAAGACGCAGATACGCAGCTCTCCGAAGCTAAGTGCCGGTCCCGGGCTTCTTTCGGCACAAACCGCTCTCAGGAGCTCCCTGCGCTCGCCACAATGCTCTGTGTGCGAAGAAGCCGCTTCTTCGCCTCCGGGAGAATCGGCGAGCGGCAGCTTCCCAAAGGCGAAGATGCAAGCTGCAGCACACAGGCACAGTGTGGGCAGCCTTCAGACTTAGAGAAAACAGTACTTTACCACTCTCCTGCCTTTTCCATGGTTATTCTATTGGAAAAGAACGAGTTTTGGACAACTACCTTTCATTCTTGCCAAACGCTTTGCAGACACCCGTGCAAGCTTTAGAACAAGATTTTGGATGTTTTCTTTCCTGGCAGAGTTTCTCCTTGCAAGATATGGTGGAAAAGCTTTTTGCTGAGTGTAGAGCGGCAAGACACGCAGAAGACGCAGATACGCAGCTCTCCGAAGCTAAGTGCCGGTCCCGGGCTTCTTTCGGCACAAACCGCTCTCAGGAGCTCCCTGCGCTCGCCACAATGCTCTGTGTGCGAAGAAGCCGCTTCTTCGCCTCCGGGAGAATCGGCGAGCGGCAGCTTCCCAAAGGCGAAGATGCAAGCTGCAGCACACAGGCACAGTGTGGGCAGCCTTCAGACTTAGAGAAAACAGTACTTTACCACTCTCCTGCCTTTTCCATGGTTATTCTATTGGAAAAGAACGAGTTTTGGACAACTACCTTTCATTCTTGCCAAACTCTTTGCAGACCCCCGTGCAAGCTTTAGAACAAGATTTTGGATGTTTTCTTTCCTGGCAGAGTTTCTCCTTGCAAAATATGCTGGAAAAGCTTTTTGCTGAGTGAAGAGCGGCAAGACACGCAGAAGACGCAGATACGCAGCTCTCCGAAGCTAAGTGCCGGTCCCGGGCTTCTTTCGGCACAAACCGCTCTCAGGAGCTCCCTGCGCTCGCCACAATGCTCTGTGTGCGAAGAAGCCGCTTCTTCGCCTGCGGGAGAATCGGCGAGCGGCAGCTTCCCAAAGGCGAAGATGCAAGCTGCAGCACACAGGCACAGTGTGGGCAGCCTTCAGACTTAGAGAAAACAGTACTTTACCACTCTCCTGCCTTTTCCATGGTTATTCTATTGGAAAAGAACGAGTTTTGGACAACTACCTTTCATTCTTGCCAAACTCTTTGCAGACCCCCCTGCAAGCTTTAGAACAAGATTTTGGATGTTTTCTTTCCTGGCAGAGTTTCTCCTTGCAAAATATGCTGGAAAAGCTTTCTGCTGAGTGTAGAGCGGCAAGACACGCAGAAGACGCAGATACGCAGCTCTCCGAAGCTAAGTGCCGGTCCCGGGCTTCTTTCGGCACAAACCGCTCTCAGGAGCTCCCTGCGCTCGCCACAATGCTCTGTGTGCGAAGAAGCCGCTTCTTCGCCTCCGGGAGAATCGGCGAGCGGCAGCTTCCCAAAGGCGAAGATGCAAGCTGCAGCACACAGGCACAGTGTGGGCAGCCTTCAGACTTAGAGAAAACAGTACTTTACCACTCTCCTGCCTTTTCCATGGTTATTCTATTGGAAAAGAACGAGTTTTGGACAACTACCTTTCATTCTTGCCAAACTCTTTGCAGACCCCCGTGCAAGCTTTAGAACAAGATTTTGGATGTTTTCTTTCCTGGCAGAGTTTCTCCTTGCAAGATATGGTGGAAAAGCTTTTTGCTGAGTGTAGAGCGGCAAGACACGCAGAAGACGCAGATACGCAGCTCTCCGAAGCTAAGTGCCGGTCCCGGGCTTCTTTCGGCACAAACCGCTCTCAGGAGCTCCCTGCGCTCGCCACAATGCTCTGTGTGCGAAGAAGCCGCTTCTTCGCCTCCGGGAGAATCGGCGAGCGGCAGCTTCCCAAAGGCGAAGATGCAAGCTGCAGCACACAGGCACAGTGTGGGCAGCCTTCAGACTTAGAGAAAACAGTACTTTACCACTCTCCTGCCTTTTCCATGGTTATTCTATTGGAAAAGAACGAGTTTTGGACAACTACCTTTCATTCTTGCCAAACTCTTTGCAGACCCCCGTGCAAGCTTTAGAACAAGATTTTGGATGTTTTCTTTCCTGGCAGAGTTTCTCCTTGCAAGATATGGTGGAAAAGCTTTTTGCTGAGTGTAGAGCGGCAAGACACGCAGAAGACGCAGATACGCAGCTCTCCGAAGCTAAGTGCCGGTCCCGGGCTTCTTTCGGCACAAACCGCTCTCAGGAGCTCCCTGCGCTCGCCACAATGCTCTGTGTGCGAAGAAGCCGCTTCTTCGCCTCCGGGAGAATCGGCGAGCGGCAGCTTCCCAAAGGCGAAGATGCAAGCTGCAGCACACAGGCACAGTGTGGGCAGCCTTCAGACTTAGAGAAAACAGTACTTTACCACTCTCCTGCCTTTTCCATGGTTATTCTATTGGAAAAGAACGAGTTTTGGACAACTACCTTTCATTCTTGCCAAACTCTTTGCAGACCCCCGTGCAAGCTTTAGAACAAGATTTTGGATGTTTTCTTTCCTGGCAGAGTTTCTCCTTGCAAGATATGGTGGAAAAGCTTTTTGCTGAGTGTAGAGCGGCAAGACACGCAGAAGACGCAGATACGCAGCTCTCCGAAGCTAAGTGCCGGTCCCGGGCTTCTTTCGGCACAAACCGCTCTCAGGAGCTCCCTGCGCTCGCCACAATGCTCTGTGTGCGAAGAAGCCGCTTCTTCGCCTCCGGGAGAATCGGCGAGCGGCAGCTTCCCAAAGGCGAAGATGCAAGCTGCAGCACACAGGCACAGTGTGGGCAGCCTTCAGACTTAGAGAAAACAGTACTTTACCACTCTCCTGCCTTTTCCATGGTTATTCTATTGGAAAAGAACGAGTTTTGGACAACTACCTTTCATTCTTGCCAAACTCTTTGCAGACCCCCGTGCAAGCTTTAGAACAAGATTTTGGATGTTTTCTTTCCTGGCAGAGTTTCTCCTTGCAAAATATGCTGGAAAAGCTTTTTGCTGAGTGTAGAGCGGCAAGACACGCAGAAGACGCAGATACGCAGCTCTCCGAAGCTAAGTGCCGGTCCCGGGCTTCTTTCGGCACAAACCGCTCTCAGGAGCTCCCTGCGCTCGCCACAATGCTCTGTGTGCGAAGAAGCCGCTTCTTCGCCTCCGGGAGAATCGGCGAGCGGCAGCTTCCCAAAGGCGAAGATGCAAGCTGCAGCACACAGGCACAGTGTGGGCAGCATTCAGACTTAGAGAAAACAGTACTTTACCACTCTCCTGCCTTTTCCATGGTTATTTTATTGGAAAAGAACGAGTTTTGGACAACTACCTTTCATTCTTGCCAAACTCTTTGCAGACCCCCGTGCAAGCTTTAGAACAAGATTTTGGATGTTTTCTTTCCTGGCAGAGTTTCTCCTTGCAAAATATGCTGGAAAAGCTTTCTGCTGAGTGTAGAGCGGCAAGACACGCAGAAGACGCAGATACGCAGCTCTCCGAAGCTAAGTGCCGGTCCCGGGCTTCTTTCGGCACAAACCGCTCTCAGGAGCTCCCTGTGCTCGCCACAATGCTCTGTGTGCGAAGAAGCCGCTTCTTCGCCTCCGGGAGAATCGGCGAGCGGCAGCTTCCCAAAGGCGAAGATGCAAGCTGCAGCACACAGGCACAGTGTGGGCAGCCTTCAGACTTAGAGAAAACAGTACTTTACCACTCTCCTGCCTTTTCCATGGTTATTCTATTGGAAAAGAACGAGTTTTGGACAACTACCTTTCATTCTTGCCAAACTCTTTGCAGACCCCCGTGCAAGCTTTAGAACAAGATTTTGGATGTTTTCTTTCCTGGCAGAGTTTCTCCTTGCAAGATATGGTGGAAAAGCTTTTGGCTGAGTGTAGAGCGGCAAGACACGCAGAAGACGCAGATACGCAGCTCTCCGAAGCTAAGTGCCGGTCCCGGGCTTCTTTCGGCACAAACCGCTCTCAGGAGCTCCCTGCGCTCGCCACAATGCTCTGTGTGCGAAGAAGCCGCTTCTTCGCCTCCGGGAGAATCGGCGAGCGGTAGCTTCCCAAAGGCGAAGATGCAAGCTGCAGCACACAGGCACAGTGTGGGCAGCCTTCAGACTTAGAGAAAACAGTACTTTACCACTCTCCTGCCTTTTCCATGGTTATTTTATTGGAAAAGAACGAGTTTTGGACAACTACCTTTCATTCTTGCCAAACTCTTTGCAGACCCCCCTGCAAGCTTTAGAACAAGATTTTGGATGTTTTCTTTCCTGGCAGAGTTTCTCCTTGCAAAATATGCTGGAAAAGCTTTTTGCTGAGTGTAGAGCGGCAAGACACGCAGAAGACGCAGATACGCAGCTCTCCGAAGCTAAGTGCCGGTCCCGGGCTTCTTTCGGCACAAACCGCTCTCAGGAGCTCCCTGCGCTCGCCACAATGCTCTGTGTGCGAAGAAGCCGCTTCTTCGCCTCCGGGAGAATCGGCGAGCGGCAGCTTCCCAAAGGCGAAGATGCAAGCTGCAGCACACAGGCACAGTGTGGGCAGCCTTCAGACTTAGAGAAAACAGTACTTTACCACTCTCCTGCCTTTTCCATGGTTATTCTATTGGAAAAGAACGAGTTTTGGACAACTACCTTTCATTCTTGCCAAACTCTTTGCAGACCCCCGTGCAAGCTTTAGAACAAGATTTTGGATGTTTTCTTTCCTGGCAGAGTTTCTCCTTGCAAGATATGGTGGAAAAGCTTTTTGCTGAGTGTAGAGCGGCAAGACACGCAGAAGACGCAGATACGCAGCTCTCCGAAGCTAAGTGCCGGTCCCGGGCTTCTTTCGGCACAAACCGCTCTCAGGAGCTCCCTGCGCTCGCCACAATGCTCTGTGTGCGAAGAAGCCGCTTCTTCGCCTCCGGGAGAATCGGCGAGCGGCAGCTTCCCAAAGGCGAAGATGCAAGCTGCAGCACACAGGCACAGTGTGGGCAGCCTTCAGACTTAGAGAAAACAGTACTTTACCACTCTCCTGCCTTTTCCATGGTTATTCTATTGGAAAAGAACGAGTTTTGGACAACTACCTTTCATTCTTGCCAAACTCTTTGCAGACCCCCCTGCAAGCTTTAGAACAAGATTTTGGATGTTTTCTTTCCTGGCAGAGTTTCTCCTTGCAAAATATGGTGGAAAAGCTTTTTGCTGAGTGTAGAGCGGCAAGACACGCAGAAGACGCAGATACGCAGCTCTCCGAAGCTAAGTGCCGGTCCCGGGCTTCTTTCGGCACAAACCGCTCTCAGGAGCTCCCTGCGCTCGCCACAATGCTCTGTGTGCGAAGAAGCCGCTTCTTCGCCTCCGGGAGAATCGGCGAGCGGCAGCTTCCCAAAGGCGAAGATGCAAGCTGCAGCACACAGGCACAGTGTGGGCAGCCTTCAGACTTCGAGAAAACAGTACTTTACCACTCTCCTGCCTTTTCCATGGTTATTCTATTGGAAAAGAACGAGTTTTGGACAACTACCTTTCATTCTTGCCAAACGCTTTGCAGACACCCGTGCAAGCTTTAGAACAAGATTTTGGATGTTTTCTTTCCTGGCAGAGTTTCTCCTTGCAAGATATGGTGGAAAAGCTTTTTGCTGAGTGTAGAGCGGCAAGACACGCAGAAGACGCAGATACGCAGCTCTCCGAAGCTAAGTGCCGGTCCCGGGCTTCTTTCGGCACAAACCGCTCTCAGGAGCTCCCTGCGCTCGCCACAATGCTCTGTGTGCGAAGAAGCCGCTTCTTCGCCTCCGGGAGAATCGGCGAGCGGCAGCTTCCCAAAGGCGAAGATGCAAGCTGCAGCACACAGGCACAGTGTGGGCAGCCTTCAGACTTAGAGAAAACAGTACTTTACCACTCTCCTGCCTTTTCCATGGTTATTCTATTGGAAAAGAACGAGTTTTGGACAACTACCTTTCATTCTTGCCAAACTCTTTGCAGACCCCCGTGCAAGCTTTAGAACAAGATTTTGGATGTTTTCTTTCCTGGCAGAGTTTCTCCTTGCAAAATATGCTGGAAAAGCTTTTTGCTGAGTGTAGAGCGGCAAGACACGCAGAAGACGCAGATACGCAGCTCTCCGAAGCTAAGTGCCGGTCCCGGGCTTCTTTCGGCACAAACCGCTCTCAGGAGCTCCCTGCGCTCGCCACAATGCTCTGTGTGCGAAGAAGCCGCTTCTTCGCCTCCGGGAGAATCGGCGAGCGGCAGCTTCCCAAAGGCGAAGATGCAAGCTGCAGCACACAGGCACAGTGTGGGCAGCCTTCAGACTTAGAGAAAACAGTACTTTACCACTCTCCTGCCTTTTCCATGGTTATTCTATTGGAAAAGAACGAGTTTTGGACAACTACCTTTCATTCTTGCCAAACTCTTTGCAGACCCCCCTGCAAGCTTTAGAACAAGATTTTGGATGTTTTCTTTCCTGGCAGAGTTTCTCCTTGCAAAATATGCTGGAAAAGCTTTTTGCTGAGTGTAGAGCGGCAAGACACGCAGAAGACGCAGATACGCAGCTCTCCGAAGCTAAGTGCCGGTCCCGGGCTTCTTTCGGCACAAACCGCTCTCAGGAGCTCCCTGCGCTCGCCACAATGCTCTGTGTGCGAAGAAGCCGCTTCTTCGCCTCCGGGAGAATCGGCGAGCGGCAGCTTCCCAAAGGCGAAGATGCAAGCTGCAGCACACAGGCACAGTGTGGGCAGCCTTCAGACTTAGAGAAAACAGTACTTTACCACTCTCCTGCCTTTTCCATGGTTATTCTATTGGAAAAGAACGAGTTTTGGACAACTACCTTTCATTCTTGCCAAACTCTTTGCAGACCCCCGTGCAAGCTTTAGAACCAGATTTTGGATGTTTTCTTTCCTGGCAGAGTTTCTCCTTGCAAGATATGGTGGAAAAGCTTTTTGCTGAGTGTAGAGCGGCAAGACACGCAGAAGACGCAGATACGCAGCTCTCCGAAGCTAAGTGCCGGTCCCGGGCTTCTTTCGGCACAAACCGCTCTCAGGAGCTCCCTGCGCTCGCCACAATGCTCTGTGTGCGAAGAAGCCGCTTCTTCGCCTCCGGGAGAATCGGCGAGCGGCAGCTTCCCAAAGGCGAAGATGCAAGCTGCAGCACACAGGCACAGTGTGGGGCAGCCTTCAGACTTAGAGAAAACAGTACTTTACCACTCTCCTGCCTTTTCCATGGTTATTCTATTGGAAAAGAACGAGTTTTGGACAACTACCTTTCATTCTTGCCAAACTCTTTGCAGACCCCCGTGCAAGCTTTAGAACAAGATTTTGGATGTTTTCTTTCCTGGCAGAGTTTCTCCTTGCAAAATATGCTGGAAAAGCTTTTTGCTGAGTGTAGAGCGGCAAGACACGCAGAAGACGCAGATACGCAGCTCTCCGAAGCTAAGTGCCGGTCCCGGGCTTCTTTCGGCACAAACCGCTCTCAGGAGCTCCCTGCGCTCGCCACAATGCTCTGTGTGCGAAGAAGCCGCTTCTTCGCCTCCGGGAGAATCGGCGAGCGGCAGCTTCCCAAAGGCGAAGATGCAAGCTGCAGCACACAGGCACAGTGTGGGCAGCCTTCAGACTTAGAGAAAACAGTACTTTACCACTCTCCTGCCTTTTCCATGCTTATTCTATTGGAAAAGAACGAGTTTTGGACAACTACCTTTCATTCTTGCCAAACTCTTTGCAGACCCCCGTGCAAGCTTTAGAACAAGATTTTGGATGTTTTCTTTCCTGGCAGAGTTTCTCCTTGCAAGATATGGTGGAAAAGCTTTTTGCTGAGTGTAGAGCGGCAAGACACGCAGAAGACGCAGATACGCAGCTCTCCGAAGCTAAGTGCCGGTCCCGGGCTTCTTTCGGCACAAACCGCTCTCAGGAGCTCCCTGTGCTCGCCACAATGCTCTGTGTGCGAAGAAGCCGCTTCTTCGCCTCCGGGAGAATCGGCGAGCGGCAGCTTCCCAAAGGCGAAGATGCAAGCTGCAGCACACAGGCACAGTGTGGGCAGCCTTCAGACTTAGAGAAAACAGTACTTTACCACTCTCCTGCCTTTTCCATGGTTATTCTATTGGAAAAGAACGAGTTTTGGACAACTACCTTTCATTCTTGCCAAACTCTTTGCAGACCCCCGTGCAAGCTTTAGAACAAGATTTTGGATGTTTTCTTTCCTGGCAGAGTTTCTCCTTGCAAGATATGGTGGAAAAGCTTTTTGCTGAGTGTAGAGCGGCAAGACACGCAGAAGACGCAGATACGCAGCTCTCCGAAGCTAAGTGCCGGTCCCGGGCTTCTTTCGGCACAAACCGCTCTCAGGAGCTCCCTGCGCTCGCCACAATGCTCTGTGTGCGAAGAAGCCGCTTCTTCGCCTCCGGGAGAATCGGCGAGCGGCAGCTTCCCAAAGGCGAAGATGCAAGCTGCAGCACACAGGCACAGTGTGGGCAGCCTTCAGACTTCGAGAAAACAGTACTTTACCACTCTCCTGCCTTTTCCATGGTTATTCTATTGGAAAAGAACGAGTTTTGGACAACTACCTTTCATTCTTGCCAAACTCTTTGCAGACCCCCGTGCAAGCTTTAGAACCAGATTTTGGATGTTTTCTTTCCTGGCAGAGTTTCTCCTTGCAAGATATGGTGGAAAAGCTTTTTGCTGAGTGTAGAGCGGCAAGACACGCAGAAGACGCAGATACGCAGCTCTCCGAAGCTAAGTGCCGGTCCCGGGCTTCTTTCGGCACAAACCGCTCTCAGGAGCTCCCTGCGCTCGCCACAATGCTCTGTGTGCGAAGAAGCCGCTTCTTCGCCTCGGGAGAATCGGCGAGCGGCAGCTTCCCAAAGGCGAAGATGCAAGCTGCAGCACACAGGCACAGTGTGGGCAGCCTTCAGACTTAGAGAAAACAGTACTTTACCACTCTCCTGCCTTTTCCATGGTTATTCTATTGGAAAAGAACGAGTTTTGGACAACTACCTTTCATTCTTGCCAAACTCTTTGCAGACCCCCCTGCAAGCTTTAGAACAAGATTTTGGATGTTTTCTTTCCTGGCAGAGTTTCTCCTTGCAAGATATGGTGGAAAAGCTTTTTGCTGAGTGTAGAGCGGCAAGACACGCAGAAGACGCAGATACGCAGCTCTCCGAAGCTAAGTGCCGGTCCCGGGCTTCTTTCGGCACAAACCGCTCTCAGGAGCTCCCTGTGCTCGCCACAATGCTCTGTGTGCGAAGAAGCCGCTTCTTCGCCTCCGGGAGAATCGGCGAGCGGCAGCTTCCCAAAGGCGAAGATGCAAGCTGCAGCACACAGGCACAGTGTGGGCAGCCTTCAGACTTAGAGAAAACAGTACTTTACCACTCTCCTGCCTTTTCCATGGTTATTCTATTGGAAAAGAACGAGTTTTGGACAACTACCTTTCATTCTTGCCAAACTCTTTGCAGACCCCCGTGCAAGCTTTAGAACAAGATTTTGGATGTTTTCTTTCCTGGCAGAGTTTCTCCTTGCAAAATATGCTGGAAAAGCTTTCTGCTGAGTGTAGAGCGGCAAGACACGCAGAAGACGCAGATACGCAGCTCTCCGAAGCTAAGTGCCGGTCCCGGGCTTCTTTCGGCACAAACCGCTCTCAGGAGCTCCCTGCGCTCGCCACAATGCTCTGTGTGCGAAGAAGCCGCTTCTTCGCCTCCGGGAGAATCGGCGAGCGGCAGCTTCCCAAAGGCGAAGATGCAAGCTGCAGCACACAGGCACAGTGTGGGCAGCCTTCAGACTTAGAGAAAACAGTACTTTACCACTCTCCTGCCTTTTCCATGGTTATTCTATTGGAAAAGAACGAGTTTTGGACAACTACCTTTCATTCTTGCCAAACTCTTTGCAGACCCCCGTGCAAGCTTTAGAACAAGATTTTGGATGTTTTCTTTCCTGGCAGAGTTTCTCCTTGCAAGATATGGTGGAAAAGCTTTTGGCTGAGTGTAGAGCGGCAAGACACGCAGAAGACGCAGATACGCAGCTCTCCGAAGCTAAGTGCCGGTCCCGGGCTTCTTTCGGCACAAACCGCTCTCAGGAGCTCCCTGCGCTCGCCACAATGCTCTGTGTGCGAAGAAGCCGCTTCTTCGCCTCCGGGAGAATCGGCGAGCGGTAGCTTCCCAAAGGCGAAGATGCAAGCTGCAGCACACAGGCACAGTGTGGGCAGCCTTCAGACTTAGAGAAAACAGTACTTTACCACTCTCCTGCCTTTTCCATGGTTATTTTATTGGAAAAGAACGAGTTTTGGACAACTACCTTTCATTCTTGCCAAACTCTTTGCAGACCCCCCTGCAAGCTTTAGAACAAGATTTTGGATGTTTTCTTTCCTGGCAGAGTTTCTCCTTGCAAGATATGGTGGAAAAGCTTTTTGCTGAGTGTAGAGCGGCAAGACACGCAGAAGACGCAGATACGCAGCTCTCCGAAGCTAAGTGCCGGTCCCGGGCTTCTTTCGGCACAAACCGCTCTCAGGAGCTCCCTGCGCTCGCCACAATGCTCTGTGTGCGAAGAAGCCGCTTCTTCGCCTCCGGGAGAATCGGCGAGCGGCAGCTTCCCAAAGGCGAAGATGCAAGCTGCAGCACACAGGCACAGTGTGGGCAGCCTTCAGACTTAGAGAAAACAGTACTTTACCACTCTCCTGCCTTTTCCATGGTTATTCTATTGGAAAAGAACGAGTTTTGGACAACTACCTTTCATTCTTGCCAAACTCTTTGCAGACCCCCCTGCAAGCTTTAGAACAAGATTTTGGATGTTTTCTTTCCTGGCAGAGTTTCTCCTTGCAAAATATGCTGGAAAAGCTTTTTGCTGAGTGTAGAGCGGCAAGACACGCAGAAGACGCAGATACGCAGCTCTCCGAAGCTAAGTGCCGGTCCCGGGCTTCTTTCGGCACAAACCGCTCTCAGGAGCTCCCTGCGCTCGCCACAATGCTCTGTGTGCGAAGAAGCCGCTTCTTCGCCTCCGGGAGAATCGGCGAGCGGCAGCTTCCCAAAGGCGAAGATGCAAGCTGCAGCACACAGGCACAGTGTGGGCAGCATTCAGACTTAGAGAAAACAGTACTTTACCACTCTCCTGCCTTTTCCATGGTTATTTTATTGGAAAAGAACGAGTTTTGGACAACTACCTTTCATTCTTGCCAAACTCTTTGCAGACCCCCGTGCAAGCTTTAGAACAAGATTTTGGATGTTTTCTTTCCTGGCAGAGTTTCTCCTTGCAAGATATGGTGGAAAAGCTTTTTGCTGAGTGTAGAGCGGCAAGACACGCAGAAGACGCAGATACGCAGCTCTCCGAAGCTAAGTGCCGGTCCCGGGCTTCTTTCGGCACAAACCGCTCTCAGGAGCTCCCTGTGCTCGCCACAATGCTCTGTGTGCGAAGAAGCCGCTTCTTCGCCTCCGGGAGAATCGGCGAGCGGCAGCTTCCCAAAGGCGAAGATGCAAGCTGCAGCACACAGGCACAGTGTGGGCAGCCTTCAGACTTAGAGAAAACAGTACTTTACCACTCTCCTGCCTTTTCCATGGTTATTCTATTGGAAAAGAACGAGTTTTGGACAACTACCTTTCATTCTTGCCAAACTCTTTGCAGACCCCCGTGCAAGCTTTAGAACAAGATTTTGGATGTTTTCTTTCCTGGCAGAGTTTCTCCTTGCAAAATATGCTGGAAAAGCTTTCTGCTGAGTGTAGAGCGGCAAGACACGCAGAAGACGCAGATACGCAGCTCTCCGAAGCTAAGTGCCGGTCCCGGGCTTCTTTCGGCACAAACCGCTCTCAGGAGCTCCCTGCGCTCGCCACAATGCTCTGTGTGCGAAGAAGCCGCTTCTTCGCCTCCGGGAGAATCGGCGAGCGGCAGCTTCCCAAAGGCGAAGATGCAAGCTGCAGCACACAGGCACAGTGTGGGCAGCCTTCAGACTTAGAGAAAACAGTACTTTACCACTCTCCTGCCTTTTCCATGGTTATTCTATTGGAAAAGAACGAGTTTTGGACAACTACCTTTCATTCTTGCCAAACTCTTTGCAGACCCCCGTGCAAGCTTTAGAACAAGATTTTGGATGTTTTCTTTCCTGGCAGAGTTTCTCCTTGCAAAATATGCTGGAAAAGCTTTCTGCTGAGTGTAGAGTGGCAAGACACGCAGAAGACGCAGATACGCAGCTCTCCGAAGCTAAGTGCCGGTCCCGGGCTTCTTTCGGCACAAACCGCTCTCAGGAGCTCCCTGCGCTCGCCACAATGCTCTGTGTGCGAAGAAGCCGCTTCTTCGCCTCCGGGAGAATCGGCGAGCGGCAGCTTCCCAAAGGCGAAGATGCAAGCTGCAGCACACAGGCACAGTGTGGGCAGCCTTCAGACTTAGAGAAAACAGTACTTTACCACTCTCCTGCCTTTTCCATGGTTATTCTATTGGAAAAGAACGAGTTTTGGACAACTACCTTTCATTCTTGCCAAACTCTTTGCAGACCCCCGTGCAAGCTTTAGAACCAGATTTTGGATGTTTTCTTTCCTGGCAGAGTTTCTCCTTGCAAGATATGGTGGAAAAGCTTTTTGCTGAGTGTAGAGCGGCAAGACACGCAGAAGACGCAGATACGCAGCTCTCCGAAGCTAAGTGCCGGTCCCGGGCTTCTTTCGGCACAAACCGCTCTCAGGAGCTCCCTGCGCTCGCCACAATGCTCTGTGTGCGAAGAAGCCGCTTCTTCGCCTCCGGGAGAATCGGCGAGCGGCAGCTTCCCAAAGGCGAAGATGCAAGCTGCAGCACACAGGCACAGTGTGGGCAGCATTCAGACTTAGAGAAAACAGTACTTTACCACTCTCCTGCCTTTTCCATGGTTATTCTATTGGAAAAGAACGAGTTTTGGACAACTACCTTTCATTCTTGCCAAACTCTTTGCAGACCCCCGTGCAAGCTTTAGAACAAGATTTTGGATGTTTTCTTTCCTGGCAGAGTTTCTCCTTGCAAGATATGGTGGAAAAGCTTTTTGCTGAGTGTAGAGCGGCAAGACACGCAGAAGACGCAGATACGCAGCTCTCCGAAGCTAAGTGCCGGTCCCGGGCTTCTTTCGGCACAAACCGCTCTCAGGAGCTCCCTGTGCTCGCCACAATGCTCTGTGTGCGAAGAAGCCGCTTCTTCGCCTCCGGGAGAATCGGCGAGCGGCAGCTTCCCAAAGGCGAAGATGCAAGCTGCAGCACACAGGCACAGTGTGGGCAGCCTTCAGACTTAGAGAAAACAGTACTTTACCACTCTCCTGCCTTTTCCATGGTTATTTTATTGGAAAAGAACGAGTTTTGGACAACTACCTTTCATTCTTGCCAAACTCTTTGCAGACCCCCCTGCAAGCTTTAGAACAAGATTTTGGATGTTTTCTTTCCTGGCAGAGTTTCTCCTTGCAAGATATGGTGGAAAAGCTTTTTGCTGAGTGTAGAGCGGCAAGACACGCAGAAGACGCAGATACGCAGCTCTCCGAAGCTAAGTGCCGGTCCCGGGCTTCTTTCGGCACAAACCGCTCTCAGGAGCTCCCTGCGCTCGCCACAATGCTCTGTGTGCGAAGAAGCCGCTTCTTCGCCTCCGGGAGAATCGGCGAGCGGCAGCTTCCCAAAGGCGAAGATGCAAGCTGCAGCACACAGGCACAGTGTGGGCAGCCTTCAGACTTAGAGAAAACAGTACTTTACCACTCTCCTGCCTTTTCCATGGTTATTCTATTGGAAAAGAACGAGTTTTGGACAACTACCTTTCATTCTTGCCAAACTCTTTGCAGACCCCCGTGCAAGCTTTAGAACAAGATTTTGGATGTTTTCTTTCCTGGCAGAGTTTCTCCTTGCAAAATATGCTGGAAAAGCTTTTTGCTGAGTGTAGAGCGGCAAGACACGCAGAAGACGCAGATACGCAGCTCTCCGAAGCTAAGTGCCGGTCCCGGGCTTCTTTCGGCACAAACCGCTCTCAGGAGCTCCCTGCGCTCGCCACAATGCTCTGTGTGCGAAGAAGCCGCTTCTTCGCCTCCGGGAGAATCGGCGAGCGGCAGCTTCCCAAAGGCGAAGATGCAAGCTGCAGCACACAGGCACAGTGTGGGCAGCATTCAGACTTAGAGAAAACAGTACTTTACCACTCTCCTGCCTTTTCCATGGTTATTTTATTGGAAAAGAACGAGTTTTGGACAACTACCTTTCATTCTTGCCAAACTCTTTGCAGACCCCCGTGCAAGCTTTAGAACAAGATTTTGGATGTTTTCTTTCCTGGCAGAGTTTCTCCTTGCAAGATATGGTGGAAAAGCTTTTTGCTGAGTGTAGAGCGGCAAGACACGCAGAAGACGCAGATACGCAGCTCTCCGAAGCTAAGTGCCGGTCCCGGGCTTCTTTCGGCACAAACCGCTCTCAGGAGCTCCCTGTGCTCGCCACAATGCTCTGTGTGCGAAGAAGCCGCTTCTTCGCCTCCGGGAGAATCGGCGAGCGGCAGCTTCCCAAAGGCGAAGATGCAAGCTGCAGCACACAGGCACAGTGTGGGCAGCCTTCAGACTTAGAGAAAACAGTACTTTACCACTCTCCTGCCTTTTCCATGGTTATTCTATTGGAAAAGAACGAGTTTTGGACAACTACCTTTCATTCTTGCCAAACTCTTTGCAGACCCCCGTGCAAGCTTTAGAACAAGATTTTGGATGTTTTCTTTCCTGGCAGAGTTTCTCCTTGCAAAATATGCTGGAAAAGCTTTCTGCTGAGTGTAGAGCGGCAAGACACGCAGAAGACGCAGATACGCAGCTCTCCGAAGCTAAGTGCCGGTCCCGGGCTTCTTTCGGCACAAACCGCTCTCAGGAGCTCCCTGCGCTCGCCACAATGCTCTGTGTGCGAAGAAGCCGCTTCTTCGCCTCCGGGAGAATCGGCGAGCGGCAGCTTCCCAAAGGCGAAGATGCAAGCTGCAGCACACAGGCACAGTGTGGGCAGCCTTCAGACTTAGAGAAAACAGTACTTTACCACTCTCCTGCCTTTTCCATGGTTATTCTATTGGAAAAGAACGAGTTTTGGACAACTACCTTTCATTCTTGCCAAACTCTTTGCAGACCCCCGTGCAAGCTTTAGAACAAGATTTTGGATGTTTTCTTTCCTGGCAGAGTTTCTCCTTGCAAGATATGGTGGAAAAGCTTTTTGCTGAGTGTAGAGCGGCAAGACACGCAGAAGACGCAGATACGCAGCTCTCCGAAGCTAAGTGCCGGTCCCGGGCTTCTTTCGGCACAAACCGCTCTCAGGAGCTCCCTGCGCTCGCCACAATGCTCTGTGTGCGAAGAAGCCGCTTCTTCGCCTCCGGGAGAATCGGCGAGCGGCAGCTTCCCAAAGGCGAAGATGCAAGCTGCAGCACACAGGCACAGTGTGGGCAGCCTTCAGACTTAGAGAAAACAGTACTTTACCACTCTCCTGCCTTTTCCATGGTTATTCTATTGGAAAAGAACGAGTTTTGGACAACTACCTTTCATTCTTGCCAAACTCTTTGCAGACCCCCGTGCAAGCTTTAGAACCAGATTTTGGATGTTTTCTTTCCTGGCAGAGTTTCTCCTTGCAAGATATGGTGGAAAAGCTTTTTGCTGAGTGTAGAGCGGCAAGACACGCAGAAGACGCAGATACGCAGCTCTCCGAAGCTAAGTGCCGGTCCCGGGCTTCTTTCGGCACAAACCGCTCTCAGGAGCTCCCTGCGCTCGCCACAATGCTCTGTGTGCGAAGAAGCCGCTTCTTCGCCTCCGGGAGAATCGGCGAGCGGCAGCTTCCCAAAGGCGAAGATGCAAGCTGCAGCACACAGGCACAGTGTGGGCAGCCTTCAGACTTAGAGAAAACAGTACTTTACCACTCTCCTGCCTTTTCCATGGTTATTCTATTGGAAAAGAACGAGTTTTGGACAACTACCTTTCATTCTTGCCAAACTCTTTGCAGACCCCCGTGCAAGCTTTAGAACAAGATTTTGGATGTTTTCTTTCCTGGCAGAGTTTCTCCTTGCAAAATATGCTGGAAAAGCTTTCTGCTGAGTGTAGAGCGGCAAGACACGCAGAAGACGCAGATACGCAGCTCTCCGAAGCTAAGTGCCGGTCCCGGGCTTCTTTCGGCACAAACCGCTCTCAGGAGCTCCCTGCGCTCGCCACAATGCTCTGTGTGCGAAGAAGCCGCTTCTTCGCCTCCGGGAGAATCGGCGAGCGGCAGCTTCCCAAAGGCGAAGATGCAAGCTGCAGCACACAGGCACAGTGTGGGCAGCATTCAGACTTAGAGAAAACAGTACTTTACCACTCTCCTGCCTTTTCCATGGTTATTTTATTGGAAAAGAACGAGTTTTGGACAACTACCTTTCATTCTTGCCAAACTCTTTGCAGACCCCCGTGCAAGCTTTAGAACAAGATTTTGGATGTTTTCTTTCCTGGCAGAGTTTCTCCTTGCAAGATATGGTGGAAAAGCTTTTTGCTGAGTGTAGAGCGGCAAGACACGCAGAAGACGCAGATACGCAGCTCTCCGAAGCTAAGTGCCGGTCCCGGGCTTCTTTCGGCACAAACCGCTCTCAGGAGCTCCCTGTGCTCGCCACAATGCTCTGTGTGCGAAGAAGCCGCTTCTTCGCCTCCGGGAGAATCGGCGAGCGGCAGCTTCCCAAAGGCGAAGATGCAAGCTGCAGCACACAGGCACAGTGTGGGCAGCCTTCAGACTTAGAGAAAACAGTACTTTACCACTCTCCTGCCTTTTCCATGGTTATTCTATTGGAAAAGAACGAGTTTTGGACAACTACCTTTCATTCTTGCCAAACTCTTTGCAGACCCCCGTGCAAGCTTTAGAACAAGATTTTGGATGTTTTCTTTCCTGGCAGAGTTTCTCCTTGCAAAATATGCTGGAAAAGCTTTCTGCTGAGTGTAGAGCGGCAAGACACGCAGAAGACGCAGATACGCAGCTCTCCGAAGCTAAGTGCCGGTCCCGGGCTTCTTTCGGCACAAACCGCTCTCAGGAGCTCCCTGCGCTCGCCACAATGCTCTGTGTGCGAAGAAGCCGCTTCTTCGCCTCCGGGAGAATCGGCGAGCGGCAGCTTCCCAAAGGCGAAGATGCAAGCTGCAGCACACAGGCACAGTGTGGGCAGCCTTCAGACTTAGAGAAAACAGTACTTTACCACTCTCCTGCCTTTTCCATGGTTATTTTATTGGAAAAGAACGAGTTTTGGACAACTACCTTTCATTCTTGCCAAACTCTTTGCAGACCCCCGTGCAAGCTTTAGAAGAAGATTTTGGATGTTTTCTTTCCTGGCAGAGTTTCTCCTTGCAAGATATGGTGGAAAAGCTTTTGGCTGAGTGTAGAGCGGCAAGACACGCAGAAGACGCAGATACGCAGCTCTCCGAAGCTAAGTGCCGGTCCCGGGCTTCTTTCGGCACAAACCGCTCTCAGGAGCTCCCTGCGCTCGCCACAATGCTCTGTGTGCGAAGAAGCCGCTTCTTCGCCTCCGGGAGAATCGGCGAGCGGTAGCTTCCCAAAGGCGAAGATGCAAGCTGCAGCACACAGGCACAGTGTGGGCAGCCTTCAGACTTAGAGAAAACAGTACTTTACCACTCTCCTGCCTTTTCCATGGTTATTCTATTGGAAAAGAACGAGGTTTTGGACAACTACCTTTCATTCTTGCCAAACTCTTTGCAGACCCCGTGCAAGCTTTAGAACAAGATTTTGGATGTTTTCTTTCCTGGCAGAGTTTCTCCTTGCAAAATATGCTGGAAAAGCTTTCTGCTGAGTGTAGAGCGGCAAGACACGCAGAAGACGCAGATACGCAGCTCTCCGAAGCTAAGTGCCGGTCCCGGGCTTCTTTCGGCACAAACCGCTCTCAGGAGCTCCCTGCGCTCGCCACAATGCTCTGTGTGCGAAGAAGCCGCTTCTTCGCCTCCGGGAGAATCGGCGAGCGGCAGCTTCCCAAAGGCGAAGATGCAAGCTGCAGCACACAGGCACAGTGTGGGCAGCCTTCAGACTTAGAGAAAACAGTACTTTACCACTCTCCTGCCTTTTCCATGGTTATTCTATTGGAAAAGAACGAGTTTTGGACAACTACCTTTCATTCTTGCCAAACTCTTTGCAGACCCCCCTGCAAGCTTTAGAACAAGATTTTGGATGTTTTCTTTCCTGGCAGAGTTTCTCCTTGCAAAATATGCTGGAAAAGCTTTTTGCTGAGTGTAGAGCGGCAAGACACGCAGAAGACGCAGATACGCAGCTCTCCGAAGCTAAGTGCCGGTCCCGGGCTTCTTTCGGCACAAACCGCTCTCAGGAGCTCCCTGCGCTCGCCACAATGCTCTGTGTGCGAAGAAGCCGCTTCTTCGCCTCCGGGAGAATCGGCGAGCGGTAGCTTCCCAAAGGCGAAGATGCAAGCTGCAGCACACAGGCACAGTGTGGGCAGCCTTCAGACTTAGAGAAAACAGTACTTTACCACTCTCCTGCCTTTTCCATGGTTATTTTATTGGAAAAGAACGAGTTTTGGACAACTACCTTTCATTCTTGCCAAACTCTTTGCAGACCCCCCTGCAAGCTTTAGAACAAGATTTTGGATGTTTCTTTCCTGGCAGAGTTTCTCCTTGCAAAATATGCTGGAAAAGCTTTTTGCTGAGTGTAGAGCGGCAAGACACGCAGAAGACGCAGATACGCAGCTCTCCGAAGCTAAGTGCCGGTCCCGGGCTTCTTTCGGCACAAACCGCTCTCAGGAGCTCCCTGCGCTCGCCACAATGCTCTGTGTGCGAAGAAGCCGCTTCTTCGCCTCCGGGAGAATCGGCGAGCGGCAGCTTCCCAAAGGCGAAGATGCAAGCTGCAGCACACAGGCACAGTGTGGGCAGCCTTCAGACTTAGAGAAAACAGTACTTTACCACTCTCCTGCCTTTTCCATGGTTATTCTATTGGAAAAGAACGAGTTTTGGACAACTACCTTTCATTCTTGCCAAACTCTTTGCAGACCCCCGTGCAAGCTTTAGAACAAGATTTTGGATGTTTTCTTTCCTGGCAGAGTTTCTCCTTGCAAAATATGGTGGAAAAGCTTTTTGCTGAGTGTAGAGCGGCAAGACACGCAGAAGACGCAGATACGCAGCTCTCCGAAGCTAAGTGCCGGTCCCGGGCTTCTTTCGGCACAAACCGCTCTCAGGAGCTCCCTGCGCTCGCCACAATGCTCTGTGTGCGAAGAAGCCGCTTCTTCGCCTCCGGGAGAATCGGCGAGCGGCAGCTTCCCAAAGGCGAAGATGCAAGCTGCAGCACACAGGCACAGTGTGGGCAGCCTTCAGACTTAGAGAAAACAGTACTTTACCACTCTCCTGCCTTTTCCATGGTTATTCTATTGGAAAAGAACGAGTTTTGGACAACTACCTTTCATTCTTGCCAAACTCTTTGCAGACCCCCCTGCAAGCTTTAGAACAAGATTTTGGATGTTTTCTTTCCTGGCAGAGTTTCTCCTTGCAAGATATGGTGGAAAAGCTTTTTGCTGATGTAGAGCGGCAAGACACGCAGAAGACGCAGATACGCAGCTCTCCGAAGCTAAGTGCCGGTCCCGGGCTTCTTTCGGCACAAACCGCTCTCAGGAGCTCCCTGCGCTCGCCACAATGCTCTGTGTGCGAAGAAGCCGCTTCTTCGCCTCCGGGAGAATCGGCGAGCGGCAGCTTCCCAAAGGCGAAGATGCAAGCTGCAGCACACAGGCACAGTGTGGGCAGCCTTCAGACTTAGAGAAAACAGTACTTTACCACTCTCCTGCCTTTTCCATGGTTATTCTATTGGAAAAGAACGAGTTTTGGACAACTACCTTTCATTCTTGCCAAACTCTTTGCAGACCCCCGTGCAAGCTTTAGAACAAGATTTTGGATGTTTTCTTTCCTGGCAGAGTTTCTCCTTGCAAGATATGCTGGAAAAGCTTTTTGCTGAGTGTAGAGCGGCAAGACACGCAGAAGACGCAGATACGCAGCTCTCCGAAGCTAAGTGCCGGTCCCGGGCTTCTTTCGGCACAAACCGCTCTCAGGAGCTCCCTGCGCTCGCCACAATGCTCTGTGTGCGAAGAAGCCGCTTCTTCGCCTCCGGGAGAATCGGCGAGCGGTAGCTTCCCAAAGGCGAAGATGCAAGCTGCAGCACACAGGCACAGTGTGGGCAGCCTTCAGACTTAGAGAAAACAGTACTTTACCACTCTCCTGCCTTTTCCATGGTTATTTTATTGGAAAAGAACGAGTTTTGGACAACTACCTTTCATTCTTGCCAAACTCTTTGCAGACCCCCCTGCAAGCTTTAGAACAAGATTTGGATGTTTTCTTTCCTGGCAGAGTTTCTCCTTGCAAAATATGCTGGAAAAGCTTTTTGCTGAGTGTAGAGCGGCAAGACACGCAGAAGACGCAGATACGCAGCTCTCCGAAGCTAAGTGCCGGTCCCGGGCTTCTTTCGGCACAAACCGCTCTCAGGAGCTCCCTGCGCTCGCCACAATGCTCTGTGTGCGAAGAAGCCGCTTCTTCGCCTCCGGGAGAATCGGCGAGCGGCAGCTTCCCAAAGGCGAAGATGCAAGCTGCAGCACACAGGCACAGTGTGGGCAGCCTTCAGACTTAGAGAAAACAGTACTTTACCACTCTCCTGCCTTTTCCATGGTTATTCTATTGGAAAAGAACGAGTTTTGGACAACTACCTTTCATTCTTGCCAAACTCTTTGCAGACCCCCCTGCAAGCTTTAGAACAAGATTTTGGATGTTTTCTTTCCTGGCAGAGTTTCTCCTTGCAAGATATGGTGGAAAAGCTTTTTGCTGAGTGTAGAGCGGCAAGACACGCAGAAGACGCAGATACGCAGCTCTCCGAAGCTAAGTGCCGGTCCCGGGCTTCTTTCGGCACAAACCGCTCTCAGGAGCTCCCTGCGCTCGCCACAATGCTCTGTGTGCGAAGAAGCCGCTTCTTCGCCTCCGGGAGAATCGGCGAGCGGCAGCTTCCCAAAGGCGAAGATGCAAGCTGCAGCACACAGGCACAGTGTGGGCAGCCTTCAGACTTAGAGAAAACAGTACTTTACCACTCTCCTGCCTTTTCCATGGTTATTCTATTGGAAAAGAACGAGTTTTGGACAACTACCTTTCATTCTTGCCAAACTCTTTGCAGACCCCCCTGCAAGCTTTAGAGCAAGATTTTGGATGTTTTCTTTCCTGGCAGAGTTTCTCCTTGCAAAATATGCTGGAAAAGCTTTTTGCTGAGTGTAGAGCGGCAAGACACGCAGAAGACGCAGATACGCAGCTCTCCGAAGCTAAGTGCCGGTCCCGGGCTTCTTTCGGCACAAACCGCTCTCAGGAGCTCCCTGCGCTCGCCACAATGCTCTGTGTGCGAAGAAGCCGCTTCTTCGCCTCCGGGAGAATCGGCGAGCGGCAGCTTCCCAAAGGCGAAGATGCAAGCTGCAGCACACAGGCACAGTGTGGGCAGCCTTCAGACTTAGAGAAAACAGTACTTTACCACTCTCCTGCCTTTTCCATGGTTATTCTATTGGAAAAGAACGAGTTTTGGACAACTACCTTTCATTCTTGCCAAACTCTTTGCAGACCCCCGTGCAAGCTTTAGAACAAGATTTTGGATGTTTTCTTTCCTGGCAGAGTTTCTCCTTGCAAAATATGCTGGAAAAGCTTTCTGCTGAGTGTAGAGCGGCAAGACACGCAGAAGACGCAGATACGCAGCTCTCCGAAGCTAAGTGCCGGTCCCGGGCTTCTTTCGGCACAAACCGCTCTCAGGAGCTCCCTGCGCTCGCCACAATGCTCTGTGTGCGAAGAAGCCGCTTCTTCGCCTCCGGGGAGAATCGGCGAGCGGCAGCTTCCCAAAGGCGAAGATGCAAGCTGCAGCACACAGGCACAGTGTGGGCAGCCTTCAGACTTAGAGAAAACAGTACTTTACCACTCTCCTGCCTTTTCCATGGTTATTCTATTGGAAAAGAACGAGTTTTGGACAACTACCTTTCATTCTTGCCAAACTCTTTGCAGACCCCCGTGCAAGCTTTAGAACAAGATTTTGGATGTTTTCTTTCCTGGCAGAGTTTCTCCTTGCAAGATATGCTGGAAAAGCTTTTTGCTGAGTGTAGAGCGGCAAGACACGCAGAAGACGCAGATACGCAGCTCTCCGAAGCTAAGTGCCGGTCCCGGGCTTCTTTCGGCACAAACCGCTCTCAGGAGCTCCTGCGCTCGCCACAATGCTCTGTGTGCGAAGAAGCCGCTTCTTCGCCTCCGGGAGAATCGGCGAGCGGCAGCTTCCCAAAGGCGAAGATGCAAGCTGCAGCACACAGGCACAGTGTGGGCAGCCTTCAGACTTAGAGAAAACAGTACTTTACCACTCTCCTGCCTTTTCCATGGTTATTCTATTGGAAAAGAACGAGTTTTGGACAACTACCTTTCATTCTTGCCAAACTCTTTGCAGACCCCCCTGCAAGCTTTAGAACAAGATTTTGGATGTTTTCTTTCCTGGCAGAGTTTCTCCTTGCAAGATATGGTGGAAAAGCTTTTTGCTGAGTGTAGAGCGGCAAGACACGCAGAAGACGCAGATACGCAGCTCTCCGAAGCTAAGTGCCGGTCCCGGGCTTCTTTCGGCACAAACCGCTCTCAGGAGCTCCCTGCGCTCGCCACAATGCTCTGTGTGCGAAGAAGCCGCTTCTTCGCCTCCGGGAGAATCGGCGAGCGGCAGCTTCCCAAAGGCGAAGATGCAAGCTGCAGCACACAGGCACAGTGTGGGCAGCCTTCAGACTTAGAGAAAACAGTACTTTACCACTCTCCTGCCTTTTCCATGGTTATTCTATTGGAAAAGAACGAGTTTTGGACAACTACCTTTCATTCTTGCCAAACTCTTTGCAGACCCCCGTGCAAGCTTTAGAACAAGATTTTGGATGTTTTCTTTCCTGGCAGAGTTTCTCCTTGCAAAATATGCTGGAAAAGCTTTCTGCTGAGTGTAGAGCGGCAAGACACGCAGAAGACGCAGATACGCAGCTCTCCGAAGCTAAGTGCCGGTCCCGGGCTTCTTTCGGCACAAACCGCTCTCAGGAGCTCCCTGCGCTCGCCACAATGCTCTGTGTGCGAAGAAGCCGCTTCTTCGCCTCCGGGAGAATCGGCGAGCGGCAGCTTCCCAAAGGCGAAGATGCAAGCTGCAGCACACAGGCACAGTGTGGGCAGCCTTCAGACTTAGAGAAAACAGTACTTTACCACTCTCCTGCCTTTTCCATGGTTATTCTATTGGAAAAGAACGAGTTTTGGACAACTACCTTTCATTCTTGCCAAACTCTTTGCAGACCCCCGTGCAAGCTTTAGAACAAGATTTTGGATGTTTTCTTTCCTGGCAGAGTTTCTCCTTGCAAGATATGCTGGAAAAGCTTTTTGCTGAGTGTAGAGCGGCAAGACACGCAGAAGACGCAGATACGCAGCTCTCCGAAGCTAAGTGCCGGTCCCGGGCTTCTTTCGGCACAAACCGCTCTCAGGAGCTCCCTGCGCTCGCCACAATGCTCTGTGTGCGAAGAAGCCGCTTCTTCGCCTCCGGGAGAATCGGCGAGCGGTAGCTTCCCAAAGGCGAAGATGCAAGCTGCAGCACACAGGCACAGTGTGGGCAGCCTTCAGACTTAGAGAAAACAGTACTTTACCACTCTCCTGCCTTTTCCATGGTTATTTTATTGGAAAAGAACGAGTTTTGGACAACTACCTTTCATTCTTGCCAAACTCTTTGCAGACCCCCCTGCAAGCTTTAGAACAAGATTTTGGATGTTTTCTTTCCTGGCAGAGTTTCTCCTTGCAAAATATGCTGGAAAAGCTTTTTGCTGAGTGTAGAGCGGCAAGACACGCAGAAGACGCAGATACGCAGCTCTCCGAAGCTAAGTGCCGGTCCCGGGCTTCTTTCGGCACAAACCGCTCTCAGGAGCTCCCTGCGCTCGCCACAATGCTCTGTGTGCGAAGAAGCCGCTTCTTCGCCTCCGGGAGAATCGGCGAGCGGCAGCTTCCCAAAGGCGAAGATGCAAGCTGCAGCACACAGGCACAGTGTGGGCAGCCTTCAGACTTAGAGAAAACAGTACTTTACCACTCTCCTGCCTTTTCCATGGTTATTCTATTGGAAAAGAACGAGTTTTGGACAACTACCTTTCATTCTTGCCAAACTCTTTGCAGACCCCCCTGCAAGCTTTAGAACAAGATTTTGGATGTTTTCTTTCCTGGCAGAGTTTCTCCTTGCAAGATATGGTGGAAAAGCTTTTTGCTGAGTGTAGAGCGGCAAGACACGCAGAAGACGCAGATACGCAGCTCTCCGAAGCTAAGTGCCGGTCCCGGGCTTCTTTCGGCACAAACCGCTCTCAGGAGCTCCCTGCGCTCGCCACAATGCTCTGTGTGCGAAGAAGCCGCTTCTTCGCCTCCGGGAGAATCGGCGAGCGGCAGCTTCCCAAAGGCGAAGATGCAAGCTGCAGCACACAGGCACAGTGTGGGCAGCCTTCAGACTTAGAGAAAACAGTACTTTACCACTCTCCTGCCTTTTCCATGGTTATTCTATTGGAAAAGAACGAGTTTTGGACAACTACCTTTCATTCTTGCCAAACTCTTTGCAGACCCCCCTGCAAGCTTTAGAACAAGATTTTGGATGTTTTCTTTCCTGGCAGAGTTTCTCCTTGCAAAATATGCTGGAAAAGCTTTTTGCTGAGTGTAGAGCGGCAAGACACGCAGAAGACGCAGATACGCAGCTCTCCGAAGCTAAGTGCCGGTCCCGGGCTTCTTTCGGCACAAACCGCTCTCAGGAGCTCCCTGCGCTCGCCACAATGCTCTGTGTGCGAAGAAGCCGCTTCTTCGCCTCCGGGAGAATCGGCGAGCGGCAGCTTCCCAAAGGCGAAGATGCAAGCTGCAGCACACAGGCACAGTGTGGGCAGCCTTCAGACTTAGAGAAAACAGTACTTTACCACTCTCCTGCCTTTTCCATGGTTATTCTATTGGAAAAGAACGAGTTTTGGACAACTACCTTTCATTCTTGCCAAACTCTTTGCAGACCCCCGTGCAAGCTTTAGAACAAGATTTTGGATGTTTTCTTTCCTGGCAGAGTTTCTCCTTGCAAAATATGCTGGAAAAGCTTTCTGCTGAGTGTAGAGCGGCAAGACACGCAGAAGACGCAGATACGCAGCTCTCCGAAGCTAAGTGCCGGTCCCGGGCTTCTTTCGGCACAAACCGCTCTCAGGAGCTCCCTGCGCTCGCCACAATGCTCTGTGTGCGAAGAAGCCGCTTCTTCGCCTCCGGGAGAATCGGCGAGCGGCAGCTTCCCAAAGGCGAAGATGCAAGCTGCAGCACACAGGCACAGTGTGGGCAGCCTTCAGACTTAGAGAAAACAGTACTTTACCACTCTCCTGCCTTTTCCATGGTTATTCTATTGGAAAAGAACGAGTTTTGGACAACTACCTTTCATTCTTGCCAAACTCTTTGCAGACCCCCGTGCAAGCTTTAGAACAAGATTTTGGATGTTTTCTTTCCTGGCAGAGTTTCTCCTTGCAAGATATGCTGGAAAAGCTTTTTGCTGAGTGTAGAGCGGCAAGACACGCAGAAGACGCAGATACGCAGCTCTCCGAAGCTAAGTGCCGGTCCCGGGCTTCTTTCGGCACAAACCGCTCTCAGGAGCTCCCTGCGCTCGCCACAATGCTCTGTGTGCGAAGAAGCCGCTTCTTCGCCTCCGGGAGAATCGGCGAGCGGTAGCTTCCCAAAGGCGAAGATGCAAGCTGCAGCACACAGGCACAGTGTGGGCAGCCTTCAGACTTAGAGAAAACAGTACTTTACCACTCTCCTGCCTTTTCCATGGTTATTTTATTGGAAAAGAACGAGTTTTGGACAACTACCTTTCATTCTTGCCAAACTCTTTGCAGACCCCCCTGCAAGCTTTAGAACAAGATTTTGGATGTTTTCTTTCCTGGCAGAGTTTCTCCTTGCAAAATATGCTGGAAAAGCTTTTTGCTGAGTGTAGAGCGGCAAGACACGCAGAAGACGCAGATACGCAGCTCTCCGAAGCTAAGTGCCGGTCCCGGGCTTCTTTCGGCACAAACCGCTCTCAGGAGCTCCCTGCGCTCGCCACAATGCTCTGTGTGCGAAGAAGCCGCTTCTTCGCCTCCGGGAGAATCGGCGAGCGGCAGCTTCCCAAAGGCGAAGATGCAAGCTGCAGCACACAGGCACAGTGTGGGCAGCCTTCAGACTTAGAGAAAACAGTACTTTACCACTCTCCTGCCTTTTCCATGGTTATTCTATTGGAAAAGAACGAGTTTTGGACAACTACCTTTCATTCTTGCCAAACTCTTTGCAGACCCCCCTGCAAGCTTTAGAACAAGATTTTGGATGTTTTCTTTCCTGGCAGAGTTTCTCCTTGCAAGATATGGTGGAAAAGCTTTTTGCTGAGTGTAGAGCGGCAAGACACGCAGAAGACGCAGATACGCAGCTCTCCGAAGCTAAGTGCCGGTCCCGGGCTTCTTTCGGCACAAACCGCTCTCAGGAGCTCCCTGCGCTCGCCACAATGCTCTGTGTGCGAAGAAGCCGCTTCTTCGCCTCCGGGAGAATCGGCGAGCGGCAGCTTCCCAAAGGCGAAGATGCAAGCTGCAGCACACAGGCACAGTGTGGGCAGCCTTCAGACTTAGAGAAAACAGTACTTTACCACTCTCCTGCCTTTTCCATGGTTATTCTATTGGAAAAGAACGAGTTTTGGACAACTACCTTTCATTCTTGCCAAACTCTTTGCAGACCCCCCTGCAAGCTTTAGAACAAGATTTTGGATGTTTTCTTTCCTGGCAGAGTTTCTCCTTGCAAAATATGCTGGAAAAGCTTTTTGCTGAGTGTAGAGCGGCAAGACACGCAGAAGACGCAGATACGCAGCTCTCCGAAGCTAAGTGCCGGTCCCGGGCTTCTTTCGGCACAAACCGCTCTCAGGAGCTCCCTGCGCTCGCCACAATGCTCTGTGTGCGAAGAAGCCGCTTCTTCGCCTCCGGGAGAATCGGCGAGCGGCAGCTTCCCAAAGGCGAAGATGCAAGCTGCAGCACACAGGCACAGTGTGGGCAGAATTCAGACTTAGAGAAAACAGTACTTTACCACTCTCCTGCCTTTTCCATGGTTATTCTATTGGAAAAGAACGAGTTTTGGACAACTACCTTTCATTCTTGCCAAACGCTTTGCAGACCCCCGTGCAAGCTTTAGAACAAGATTTTGGATGTTTTCTTTCCTGGCAGAGTTTCTCCTTGCAAGATATGGTGGAAAAGCTTTTTGCTGAGTGTAGAGCGGCAAGACACGCAGAAGACGCAGATACGCAGCTCTCCGAAGCTAAGTGCCGGTCCCGGGCTTCTTTCGGCACAAACCGCTCTCAGGAGCTCCCTGCGCTCGCCACAATGCTCTGTGTGCGAAGAAGCCGCTTCTTCGCCTCCGGGAGAATCGGCGAGCGGCAGCTTCCCAAAGGCGAAGATGCAAGCTGCAGCACACAGGCACAGTGTGGGCAGCCTTCAGACTTAGAGAAAACAGTACTTTACCACTCTCCTGCCTTTTCCATGGTTATTCTATTGGAAAAGAACGAGTTTTGGACAACTACCTTTCATTCTTGCCAAACTCTTTGCAGACCCCCCTGCAAGCTTTAGAACAAGATTTTGGATGTTTTCTTTCCTGGCAGAGTTTCTCCTTGCAAAATATGGTGGAAAAGCTTTTTGCTGAGTGTAGAGCGGCAAGACACGCAGAAGACGCAGATACGCAGCTCTCCGAAGCTAAGTGCCGGTCCCGGGCTTCTTTCGGCACAAACCGCTCTCAGGAGCTCCCTGCGCTCGCCACAATGCTCTGTGTGCGAAGAAGCCGCTTCTTCGCCTCCGGGAGAATCGGCGAGCGGCAGCTTCCCAAAGGCGAAGATGCAAGCTGCAGCACACAGGCACAGTGTGGGCAGCCTTCAGACTTCGAGAAAACAGTACTTTACCACTCTCCTGCCTTTTCCATGGTTATTCTATTGGAAAAGAACGAGTTTTGGACAACTACCTTTCATTCTTGCCAAACGCTTTGCAGACACCCGTGCAAGCTTTAGAACAAGATTTTGGATGTTTTCTTTCCTGGCAGAGTTTCTCCTTGCAAGATATGGTGGAAAAGCTTTTTGCTGAGTGTAGAGCGGCAAGACACGCAGAAGACGCAGATACGCAGCTCTCCGAAGCTAAGTGCCGGTCCCGGGCTTCTTTCGGCACAAACCGCTCTCAGGAGCTCCCTGCGCTCGCCACAATGCTCTGTGTGCGAAGAAGCCGCTTCTTCGCCTCCGGGAGAATCGGCGAGCGGCAGCTTCCCAAAGGCGAAGATGCAAGCTGCAGCACACAGGCACAGTGTGGGCAGCCTTCAGACTTAGAGAAAACAGTACTTTACCACTCTCCTGCCTTTTCCATGGTTATTCTATTGGAAAAGAACGAGTTTTGGACAACTACCTTTCATTCTTGCCAAACTCTTTGCAGACCCCCGTGCAAGCTTTAGAACAAGATTTTGGATGTTTTCTTTCCTGGCAGAGTTTCTCCTTGCAAAATATGCTGGAAAAGCTTTTTGCTGAGTGTAGAGCGGCAAGACACGCAGAAGACGCAGATACGCAGCTCTCCGAAGCTAAGTGCCGGTCCCGGGCTTCTTTCGGCACAAACCGCTCTCAGGAGCTCCCTGTGCTCGCCACAATGCTCTGTGTGCGAAGAAGCCGCTTCTTCGCCTCCGGGAGAATCGGCGAGCGGCAGCTTCCCAAAGGCGAAGATGCAAGCTGCAGCACACAGGCACAGTGTGGGCAGCCTTCAGACTTAGAGAAAACAGTACTTTACCACTCTCCTGCCTTTTCCATGGTTATTCTATTGGAAAAGAACGAGTTTTGGACAACTACCTTTCATTCTTGCCAAACTCTTTGCAGACCCCCGTGCAAGCTTTAGAACAAGATTTTGGATGTTTTCTTTCCTGGCAGAGTTTCTCCTTGCAAAATATGCTGGAAAAGCTTTCTGCTGAGTGTAGAGCGGCAAGACACGCAGAAGACGCAGATACGCAGCTCTCCGAAGCTAAGTGCCGGTCCCGGGCTTCTTTCGGCACAAACCGCTCTCAGGAGCTCCCTGCGCTCGCCACAATGCTCTGTGTGCGAAGAAGCCGCTTCTTCGCCTCCGGGAGAATCGGCGAGCGGCAGCTTCCCAAAGGCGAAGATGCAAGCTGCAGCACACAGGCACAGTGTGGGCAGCCTTCAGACTTAGAGAAAACAGTACTTTACCACTCTCCTGCCTTTTCCATGGTTATTCTATTGGAAAAGAACGAGTTTTGGACAACTACCTTTCATTCTTGCCAAACTCTTTGCAGACCCCCGTGCAAGCTTTAGAACAAGATTTTGGATGTTTTCTTTCCTGGCAGAGTTTCTCCTTGCAAGATATGGTGGAAAAGCTTTTTGCTGAGTGTAGAGCGGCAAGACACGCAGAAGACGCAGATACGCAGCTCTCCGAAGCTAAGTGCCGGTCCCGGGCTTCTTTCGGCACAAACCGCTCTCAGGAGCTCCCTGCGCTCGCCACAATGCTCTGTGTGCGAAGAAGCCGCTTCTTCGCCTCCGGGAGAATCGGCGAGCGGCAGCTTCCCAAAGGCGAAGATGCAAGCTGCAGCACACAGGCACAGTGTGGGCAGCCTTCAGACTTCGAGAAAACAGTACTTTACCACTCTCCTGCCTTTTCCATGGTTATTCTATTGGAAAAGAACGAGTTTTGGACAACTACCTTTCATTCTTGCCAAACTCTTTGCAGACCCCCGTGCAAGCTTTAGAACAAGATTTTGGATGTTTTCTTTCCTGGCAGAGTTTCTCCTTGCAAAATATGCTGGAAAAGCTTTTTGCTGAGTGTAGAGCGGCAAGACACGCAGAAGACGCAGATACGCAGCTCTCCGAAGCTAAGTGCCGGTCCCGGGCTTCTTTCGGCACAAACCGCTCTCAGGAGCTCCCTGCGCTCGCCACAATGCTCTGTGTGCGAAGAAGCCGCTTCTTCGCCTCCGGGAGAATCGGCGAGCGGCAGCTTCCCAAAGGCGAAGATGCAAGCTGCAGCACACAGGCACAGTGTGGGCAGCATTCAGACTTAGAGAAAACAGTACTTTACCACTCTCCTGCCTTTTCCATGGTTATTTTATTGGAAAAGAACGAGTTTTGGACAACTACCTTTCATTCTTGCCAAACTCTTTGCAGACCCCCGTGCAAGCTTTAGAACAAGATTTTGGATGTTTTCTTTCCTGGCAGAGTTTCTCCTTGCAAAATATGCTGGAAAAGCTTTCTGCTGAGTGTAGAGCGGCAAGACACGCAGAAGACGCAGATACGCAGCTCTCCGAAGCTAAGTGCCGGTCCCGGGCTTCTTTCGGCACAAACCGCTCTCAGGAGCTCCCTGCGCTCGCCACAATGCTCTGTGTGCGAAGAAGCCGCTTCTTCGCCTCCGGGAGAATCGGCGAGCGGCAGCTTCCCAAAGGCGAAGATGCAAGCTGCAGCACACAGGCACAGTGTGGGCAGCCTTCAGACTTAGAGAAAACAGTACTTTACCACTCTCCTGCCTTTTCCATGGTTATTCTATTGGAAAAGAACGAGTTTTGGACAACTACCTTTCATTCTTGCCAAACTCTTTGCAGACCCCCGTGCAAGCTTTAGAACAAGATTTTGGATGTTTTCTTTCCTGGCAGAGTTTCTCCTTGCAAGATATGGTGGAAAAGCTTTTGGCTGAGTGTAGAGCGGCAAGACACGCAGAAGACGCAGATACGCAGCTCTCCGAAGCTAAGTGCCGGTCCCGGGCTTCTTTCGGCACAAACCGCTCTCAGGAGCTCCCTGCGCTCGCCACAATGCTCTGTGTGCGAAGAAGCCGCTTCTTCGCCTCCGGGAGAATCGGCGAGCGGTAGCTTCCCAAAGGCGAAGATGCAAGCTGCAGCACACAGGCACAGTGTGGGCAGCCTTCAGACTTAGAGAAAACAGTACTTTACCACTCTCCTGCCTTTTCCATGGTTATTTTATTGGAAAAGAACGAGTTTTGGACAACTACCTTTCATTCTTGCCAAACTCTTTGCAGACCCCCCTGCAAGCTTTAGAACAAGATTTTGGATGTTTTCTTTCCTGGCAGAGTTTCTCCTTGCAAAATATGGTGGAAAAGCTTTTTGCTGAGTGTAGAGCGGCAAGACACGCAGAAGACGCAGATACGCAGCTCTCCGAAGCTAAGTGCCGGTCCCGGGCTTCTTTCGGCACAAACCGCTCTCAGGAGCTCCCTGCGCTCGCCACAATGCTCTGTGTGCGAAGAAGCCGCTTCTTCGCCTCCGGGAGAATCGGCGAGCGGCAGCTTCCCAAAGGCGAAGATGCAAGCTGCAGCACACAGGCACAGTGTGGGCAGCCTTCAGACTTAGAGAAAACAGTACTTTACCACTCTCCTGCCTTTTCCATGGTTATTCTATTGGAAAAGAACGAGTTTTGGACAACTACCTTTCATTCTTGCCAAACTCTTTGCAGACCCCCGTGCAAGCTTTAGAACAAGATTTTGGATGTTTTCTTTCCTGGCAGAGTTTCTCCTTGCAAAATATGCTGGAAAAGCTTTTTGCTGAGTGTAGAGCGGCAAGACACGCAGAAGACGCAGATACGCAGCTCTCCGAAGCTAAGTGCCGGTCCCGGGCTTCTTTCGGCACAAACCGCTCTCAGGAGCTCCCTGCGCTCGCCACAATGCTCTGTGTGCGAAGAAGCCGCTTCTTCGCCTCCGGGAGAATCGGCAAGCGGCAGCTTCCCAAAGGCGAAGATGCAAGCTGCAGCACACAGGCACAGTGTGGGCAGCCTTCAGACTTAGAGAAAACAGTACTTTACCACTCTCCTGCCTTTTCCATGGTTATTCTATTGGAAAAGAACGAGTTTTGGACAACTACCTTTCATTCTTGCCAAACTCTTTGCAGACCCCCCTGCAAGCTTTAGAACAAGATTTTGGATGTTTTCTTTCCTGGCAGAGTTTCTCCTTGCAAAATATGCTGGAAAAGCTTTTTGCTGAGTGTAGAGCGGCAAGACACGCAGAAGACGCAGATACGCAGCTCTCCGAAGCTAAGTGCCGGTCCCGGGCTTCTTTCGGCACAAACCGCTCTCAGGAGCTCCCTGCGCTCGCCACAATGCTCTGTGTGCGAAGAAGCCGCTTCTTCGCCTCCGGGAGAATCGGCGAGCGGCAGCTTCCCAAAGGCGAAGATGCAAGCTGCAGCACACAGGCACAGTGTGGGCAGCCTTCAGACTTAGAGAAAACAGTACTTTACCACTCTCCTGCCTTTTCCATGGTTATTCTATTGGAAAAGAACGAGTTTTGGACAACTACCTTTCATTCTTGCCAAACGCTTTGCAGACCCCCGTGCAAGCTTTAGAACAAGATTTTGGATGTTTTCTTTCCTGGCAGAGTTTCTCCTTGCAAGATATGGTGGAAAAGCTTTTTGCTGAGTGTAGAGCGGCAAGACACGCAGAAGACGCAGATACGCAGCTCTCCGAAGCTAAGTGCCGGTCCCGGGCTTCTTTCGGCACAAACCGCTCTCAGGAGCTCCCTGCGCTCGCCACAATGCTCTGTGTGCGAAGAAGCCGCTTCTTCGCCTCCGGGAGAATCGGCGAGCGGCAGCTTCCCAAAGGCGAAGATGCAAGCTGCAGCACACAGGCACAGTGTGGGCAGCCTTCAGACTTAGAGAAAACAGTACTTTACCACTCTCCTGCCTTTTCCATGGTTATTCTATTGGAAAAGAACGAGTTTTGGACAACTACCTTTCATTCTTGCCAAACTCTTTGCAGACCCCCCTGCAAGCTTTAGAACAAGATTTTGGATGTTTTCTTTCCTGGCAGAGTTTCTCCTTGCAAAATATGCTGGAAAAGCTTTTTGCTGAGTGTAGAGCGGCAAGACACGCAGAAGACGCAGATACGCAGCTCTCCGAAGCTAAGTGCCGGTCCCGGGCTTCTTTCGGCACAAACCGCTCTCAGGAGCTCCCTGCGCTCGCCACAATGCTCTGTGTGCGAAGAAGCCGCTTCTTCGCCTCCGGGAGAATCGGCGAGCGGCAGCTTCCCAAAGGCGAAGATGCAAGCTGCAGCACACAGGCACAGTGTGGGCAGCCTTCAGACTTAGAGAAAACAGTACTTTACCACTCTCCTGCCTTTTCCATGGTTATTCTATTGGAAAAGAACGAGTTTTGGACAACTACCTTTCATTCTTGCCAAACTCTTTGCAGACCCCCCTGCAAGCTTTAGAACAAGATTTTGGATGTTTTCTTTCCTGGCAGAGTTTCTCCTTGCAAAATATGCTGGAAAAGCTTTTTGCTGAGTGTAGAGCGGCAAGACACGCAGAAGACGCAGATACGCAGCTCTCCGAAGCTAAGTGCCGGTCCCGGGCTTCTTTCGGCACAAACCGCTCTCAGGAGCTCCCTGCGCTCGCCACAATGCTCTGTGTGCGAAGAAGCCGCTTCTTCGCCTGCGGGAGAATCGGCGAGCGGCAGCTTCCCAAAGGCGAAGATGCAAGCTGCAGCACACAGGCACAGTGTGGGCAGCATTCAGACTTAGAGAAAACAGTACTTTAGCACTCTCCTGCCTTTTCCATGGTTATTCTATTGGAAAAGAACGAGTTTTGGACAACTACCTTTCATTCTTGCCAAACTCTTTGCAGACCCCCGTGCAAGCTTTAGAACAAGATTTTGGATGTTTTCTTTCCTGGCAGAGTTTCTCCTTGCAAGATATGGTGGAAAAGCTTTTTGCTGAGTGTAGAGCGGCAAGACACGCAGAAGACGCAGATACGCAGCTCTCCGAAGCTAAGTGCCGGTCCCGGGCTTCTTTCGGCACAAACCGCTCTCAGGAGCTCCCTGCGCTCGCCACAATGCTCTGTGTGCGAAGAAGCCGCTTCTTCGCCTGCGGGAGAATCGGCGAGCGGCAGCTTCCCAAAGGCGAAGATGCAAGCTGCAGCACACAGGCACAGTGTGGGCAG
Source organism: Molothrus aeneus (assembly GCF_037042795.1). Taxonomy (NCBI): domain Eukaryota; kingdom Metazoa; phylum Chordata; class Aves; order Passeriformes; family Icteridae; genus Molothrus; species Molothrus aeneus. The sequence goes on from NW_027098783.1 coordinate 54,381, forward strand.
CATTCAGACTTAGAGAAAACAGTACTTTACCACTCTCCTGCCTTTTCCATGGTTATTCTATTGGAAAAGAACGAGTTTTGGACAACTACCTTTCATTCTTGCCCAACTCTTTGCAGACCCCCGTGCAACCTTTAGAACAAGATTTTGGATGTTTTCTTTCCTGGCAGAGTTTCTCCTTGCAAGATATGCTGGAAAAGCTTTTTGCTGAGTGTAGAGCGGCAAGACACGCAGAAGACGCAGATACGCAGCTCTCCGAAGCTAAGTGCCGGTCTCGGGCTTCTTTCGGCACAAACCGCTCTCAGGAGCTCCCTGCGCTCGCCACAATGCTCTGTGTGCGAAGAAGCCGCTTCTTCGCCTGCGGGAGAATCGGCGAGCGGCAGCTTCCCAAAGGCGAAGATGCAAGCTGCAGCACACAGGCACAGTGTGGGCAGCATTCAGACTTAGAGAAAACAGTACTTTACCACTCTCCTGCCTTTTCCATGGTTATTCTATTGGAAAAGAACGAGTTTTGGACAACTACCTTTCATTCTTGCCAAACTCTTTGCAGACCCACGTGCAAGCTTTAGAACAAGATTTTGGATGTTTTCTTTCCTGGCAGAGTTTCTCCTTGCAAGATATGGTGGAAAAGCTTTTTGCTGAGTGTAGAGCGGCAAGACACGCAGAAGACGCAGATACGCAGCTCTCCGAAGCTAAGTGCCGGTCCCGGGCTTCTTTCGGCACAAACCGCTCTCAGGAGCTCCCTGCGCTCGCCACAATGCTCTGTGTGCGAAGAAGCCGCTTCTTCGCCTCCGGGAGAATCGGCGAGCGGCAGCTTCCCAAAGGCGAAGATGCAAGCTGCAGCACACAGGCACAGTGTGGGCAGCATTCAGACTTAGAGAAAACAGTACTTTACCACTCTCCTGCCTTTTCCATGGTTATTCTATTGGAAAAGAACGAGTTTTGGACAACTACCTTTCATTCTTGCCAAACTCTTTGCAGACCCCCGTGCAAGCTTTAGAACAAGATTTTGGATGTTTTCTTTCCTGGCAGAGTTTCTCCTTGCAAGATATGGTGGAAAAGCTTTTTGCTGAGTGTAGAGCGGCAAGACACGCAGAAGACGCAGATACGCAGCTCTCCGAAGCTAAGTGCCGGTCCCGGGCTTCTTTCGGCACAAACCGCTCTCAGGAGCTCCCTGCGCTCGCCACAATGCTCTGTGTGCGAAGAAGCCGCTTCTTCGCCTCCGGGAGAATCGGCCAGCGGCAGATTCCCAAAGGCGAAGATGCAAGCTGCAGCACACAGGCACAGTGTGGGCAGCATTCAGACTTAGAGAAAACAGTACTTTACCACTCTCCTGCCTTTTCCATGGTTATTCTATTGGAAAAGAACGAGTTTTGGACAACTACCTTTCATTCTTGCCAAACGCTTTGCAGACCCCCGTGCAAGCTTTAGAACAAGATTTTGGATGTTTTCTTTCCTGGCAGAGTTTCTCCTTGCAAGATATGGTGGAAAAGCTTTTTGCTGAGTGTAGAGCGGCAAGACATGCAGAAGACGCAGATACGCAGCTCTCCGAAGCTAAGTGCCGGTCCCGGGCTTCTTTCGGCACAAACCGCTCTCAGGAGCTCCCTGCGCTCGCCACAATTCTCTGTGTGCGAAGAAGCCGCTTCTTCGCCTCCGGGAGAATCGGCGAGCGGCAGCTTCCCAAAGGCGAAGATGCAAGCTGCAGCACACAGGCACAGTGTGGGCAGCCTTCAGACTTAGAGAAAACAGTACTTTACCACTCTCCTGCCTTTTCCATGGTTATTCTATTGGAAAAGAACGAGTTTTGGACAACTACCTTTCATTCTTGCCAAACTCTTTGCAGACCCCCGTGCAAGCTTTAGAACAAGATTTTGGATGTTTTCTTTCCTGGCAGAGTTTCTCCTTGCAAGATATGCTGGAAAAGCTTTTTGCTGAGTGTAGAGCGGCAAGACACGCAGAAGACGCAGATACGCAGCTCTCCGAAGCTAAGTGCCGGTCCCGGGCTTCTTTCGGCACAAACCGCTCTCAGGAGCTCCCTGCGCTCGCCACAATGCTCTGTGTGCGAAGAAGCCACTTCTTCGCCTCCGGGAGAATCGGCGAGCGGCAGCTTCCCAAAGGCGAAGATGCAAGCTGCAGCACACAGGCACAGTGTGGGCAGCCTTCAGACTTAGAGAAAACAGTACTTTACCACTCTCCTGCCTTTTCCATGGTTATTCTATTGGAAAAGAACGAGTTTTGGACAACTACCTTTCATTCTTGCCAAACTCTTTGCAGACCCCCGTGCAAGCTTTAGAACAAGATTTTGGATGTTTTCTTTCCTGGCAGAGTTTCTCCTTGCAAGATATGGTGGAAAAGCTTTTTGCTGAGTGTAGAGCGGCAAGACACGCAGAAGACGCAGATACGCAGCTCTCCGAAGCTAAGTGCCGGTCCCGGGCTTCTTTCGGCACAAACCGCTCTCAGGAGCTCCCTGCGCTCGCCACAATGCTCTGTGTGCGAAGAAGCCGCTTCTTCGCCTGCGGGAGAATCGGCGAGCGGCAGCTTCCCAAAGGCGAAGATGCAAGCTGCAGCACACAGGCACAGTGTGGGCAGCATTCAGACTTAGAGAAAACAGTACTTTACCACTCTCCTGCCTTTTCCATGGTTATTCTATTGGAAAAGAACGAGTTTTGGACAACTACCTTTCATTCTTGCCAAACTCTTTGCAGACCCCCGTGCAAGCTTTAGAACAAGATTTTGGATGTTTTCTTTCCTGGCAGAGTTTCTCCTTGCAAGATATGGTGGAAAAGCTTTTTGCTGAGTGTAGAGCGGCAAGACACGCACAAGACGCAGATACGCAGCTCTCCGAAGCTAAGTGCCGGTCCCGGGCTTCTTTCGGCACAAACCGCTCTCAGGAGCTCCCTGCGCTCGCCACAATGCTCTGTGTGCGAAGAAGCCGCTTCTTCGCCTGCGGGAGAATCGGCGAGCGGCAGCTTCCCAAAGGCGAAGATGCAAGCTGCAGCACACAGGCACAGTGTGGGCAGCATTCAGACTTAGAGAAAACAGTACTTTACCACTCTCCTGCCTTTTCCATGGTTATTCTATTGGAAAAGAACGAGTTTTGGACAACTACCTTTCATTCTTGCCAAACTCTTTGCAGACCCCCGTGCAAGCTTTAGAACAAGATTTTGGATGTTTTCTTTCCTGGCAGAGTTTCTCCTTGCAAGATATGCTGGAAAAGCTTTTTGCTGAGTGTAGAGCGGCAAGACACGCAGAAGACGCAGATACGCAGCTCTCCGAAGCTAAGTGCCGGTCCCGGGCTTCTTTCGGCACAAACCGCTCTCAGGAGCTCCCTGCGCTAGCCACAATGCTCTGTGTGCGAAGAAGCCGCTTCTTCGCCTGCGGGAGAATCGGCGAGCGGCAGCTTCCCAAAGGCGAAGATGCAAGCTGCAGCACACAGGCACAGTGTGGGCAGCATTCAGACTTAGAGAAAACAGTACTTTACCACTCTCCTGCCTTTTCCATGGTTATTCTATTGGAAAAGAACGAGTTTTGGACAACTACCTTTCATTCTTGCCAAACGCTTTGCAGACCCCCGTGCAAGCTTTAGAACAAGATTTTGGATGTTTTCTTTCCTGGCAGAGTTTCTCCTTGCAAGATATGCTGGAAAAGCTTTTTGCTGAGTGTAGAGCGGCAAGACACGCAGAAGACGCAGATACGCAGCTCTCCGAAGCTAAGTGCCGGTCCCGGGCTTCTTTCGGCACAAACCGCTCTCAGGAGCTCCCTGCGCTCGCCACAATTCTCTGTGTGCGAAGAAGCCGCTTCTTCGCCTCCGGGAGAATCGGCGAGCGGCAGCTTCCCAAAGGCGAAGATGCAAGCTGCAGCACACAGGCACAGTGTGGGCAGCCTTCAGACTTAGAGAAAACAGTACTTTACCACTCTCCTGCCTTTTCCATGGTTATTCTATTGGAAAAGAACGAGTTTTGGACAACTACCTTTCATTCTTGCCAAACTCTTTGCAGACCCCCGTGCAAGCTTTAGAACAAGATTTTGGATGTTTTCTTTCCTGGCAGAGTTTCTCCTTGCAAGATATGGTGGAAAAGCTTTTGGCTGAGTGTAGAGCGGCAAGACACGCAGAAGACGCAGATACGCAGCTCTCCGAAGCTAAGTGCCGGTCCCGGGCTTCTTTCGGCACAAACCGCTCTCAGGAGCTCCCTGCGCTCGCCACAATGCTCTGTGTGCGAAGAAGCCGCTTCTTCGCCTCCGGGAGAATCGGCGAGCGGCAGCTTCCCAAAGGCGAAGATGCAAGCTGCAGCACACAGGCACAGTGTGGGCAGCCTTCAGACTTAGAGAAAACAGTACTTTACCACTCTCCTGCCTTTTCCATGGTTATTCTATTGGAAAAGAACGAGTTTTGGACAACTACCTTTCATTCTTGCCAAACTCTTTGCAGACCCCCGTGCAAGCTTTAGAACAAGATTTTGGATGTTTTCTTTCCTGGCAGAGTTTCTCCTTGCAAGATATGCTGGAAAAGCTTTTTGCTGAGTGTAGAGCGGCAAGACACGCAGAAGACGCAGATACGCAGCTCTCCGAAGCTAAGTGCCGGTCCCGGGCTTCTTTCGGCACAAACCGCTCTCAGGAGCTCCCTGCGCTCGCCACAATGCTCTGTGTGCGAAGAAGCCGCTTCTTCGCCTCCGGGAGAATCGGCGAGCGGCAGCTTCCCAAAGGCGAAGATGCAAGCTGCAGCACACAGGCACAGTGTGGGCAGCCTTCAGACTTAGAGAAAACAGTACTTTACCACTCTCCTGCCTTTTCCATGGTTATTCTATTGGAAAAGAACGAGTTTTGGACAACTACCTTTCATTCTTGCCAAACTCTTTGCAGACCCCCGTGCAAGCTTTAGAACAAGATTTTGGATGTTTTCTTTCCTGGCAGAGTTTCTCCTTGCAAGATATGGTGGAAAAGCTTTTGGCTGAGTGTAGAGCGGCAAGACACGCAGAAGACGCAGATACGCAGCTCTCCGAAGCTAAGTGCCGGTCCCGGGCTTCTTTCGGCACAAACCGCTCTCAGGAGCTCCCTGCGCTCGCCACAATGCTCTGTGTGCGAAGAAGCCGCTTCTTCGCCTCCGGGAGAATCGGCGAGCGGCAGCTTCCCAAAGGCGAAGATGCAAGCTGCAGCACACAGGCACAGTGTGGGCAGCCTTCAGACTTAGAGAAAACAGTACTTTACCACTCTCCTGCCTTTTCCATGATTATTCTATTGGAAAAGAACGAGTTTTGGACAACTACCTTTCATTCTTGCCAAACTCTTTGCAGACCCCCGTGCAAGCTTTAGAACAAGATTTTGGATGTTTTCTTTCCTGGCAGAGTTTCTCCTTGCAAGATATGGTGGAAAAGCTTTTTGCTGAGTGTAGAGCGGCAAGACACACAGAAGACGCAGATACGCAGCTCTCCGAAGCTAAGTGCCGGTCCCGGGCTTCTTTCGGCACAAACCGCTCTCAGGAGCTCCCTGCGCTCGCCACAATGCTCTGTGTGCGAAGAAGCCGCTTCTTCGCCTCCGGGAGAATCGGCGAGCGGCAGCTTCCCAAAGGCGAAGATGCAAGCTGCAGCACACAGGCACAGTGTGGGCAGCATTCAGACTTAGAGAAAACAGTACTTTACCACTCTCCTGCCTTTTCCATGGTTATTCTATTGGAAAAGAACGAGTTTTGGACAACTACCTTTCATTCTTGCCAAACTCTTTGCAGACCCCCGTGCAAGCTTTAGAACAAGATTTTGGATGTTTTCTTTCCTGGCAGAGTTTCTCCTTGCAAGATATGGTGGAAAAGCCTTTTGCTGAGTGTAGAGCGGCAAGACACGCAGAAGACGCAGATACGCAGCTCTCCGAAGCTAAGTGCCGGTCCCGGGCTTCTTTCGGCACAAACCGCTCTCAGGAGCTCCCTGCGCTCGCCACAATGCTCTGTGTGCGAAGAAGCCGCTTCTTCGCCTCTGGGAGAATCGGCGAGCGGCAGCTTCCCAAAGGCGAAGATGCAAGCTGCAGCACACAGGCACAGTGTGGGCAGCCTTCAGACTTAGAGAAAACAGTACTTTACCACTCTCCTGCCTTTTCCATGGTTATTCTATTGGAAAAGAACGAGTTTTGGACAACTACCTTTCATTCTTGCCAAACTCTTTGCAGACCCCCGTGCAAGCTTTAGAACAAGATTTTGGATGTTTTCTTTCCTGGCAGAGTTTCTCCTTGGAAGATATGCTGGAAAAGCTTTTTGCTGAGTGTAGAGCGGCAAGACACGCAGAAGACGCAGATACGCAGCTCTCCGAAGCTAAGTGCCGGTCTCGGGCTTCTTTCGGCACAAACCGCTCTCAGGAGCTCCCTGCGCTCGCCACAATGCTCTGTGTGCGAAGAAGCCGCTTCTTCGCCTCCGGGAGAATCGGCGAGCGGCAGCTTCCCAAAGGCGAAGATGCAAGCTGCAGCACACAGGCACAGTGTGGGCAGCATTCAGACTTAGAGAAAACAGTGCTTTACCACTCTCCTGCCTTTTCCATGGTTATTCTATTGGAAAAGAACGAGTTTTGGACAACTACCTTTCATTCTTGCCAAACTCTTTGCAGACCCCCGTGCAAGCTTTAGAACAAGATTTTGGATGTTTTCTTTCCTGGCAGAGTTTCTCCTTGCAAGATATGCTGGAAAAGCGTTTTGCTGAGTGTAGAGCGGGAAGACACACAGAAGACGCAGATACGCAGCTCTCCGAAGCTAAGTGCCGGTCCCGGGCTTCTTTCGGCACAAACCGCTCTCAGGAGCTCCCTGCGCTCGCCACAATGCTCTGTGTGCGAAGAAGCCGCTTCTTCGCCTGCGGGAGAATCGGCGAGCGGCAGCTTCCCAAAGGCGAAGATGCAAGCTGCAGCACACAGGCACAGTGTGGGCAGCATTCAGACTTAGAGAAAACAGTACTTTACCACTCTCCTGCCTTTTCCATGGTTATTCTATTGGAAAAGAACGAGTTTTGGACAACTACCTTTCATTCTTGCCAAACTCTTTGCAGACCCCCGTGCAAGCTTTAGAACAAGATTTTGGATGTTTTCTTTCCTGGCAGAGTTTCTCCTTGCAAGATATGGTGGAAAAGCCTTTTGCTGAGTGTAGAGCGGCAAGACACGCAGAAGACGCAGATACGCAGCTCTCCGAAGCTAAGTGCCGGTCCCGGGCTTCTTTCGGCACAAACCGCTCTCAGGAGCTCCCTGCGCTCGCCACAATGCTCTGTGTGCGAAGAAGCCGCTTCTTCGCCTCCAGGAGAATCGGCGAGCGGCAGCTTCCCAAAGGCAAAGATGCAAGCTGCAGCACACAGGCACAGTGTGGGCAGCATTCAGACTTAGAGAAAACAGCACTTTACCACTCTCCTGCCTTTTCCATGGTTATTCTATTGGAAAAGAACGAGTTTTGGACAACTACCTTTCATTCTTGCCAAACTCTTTGCAGACCCCCGTGCAAGCTTTAGAACAAGATTTTGGATGTTTTCTTTCCTGGCAGAGTTTCTCCTTGCAAGATATGCTGGAAAAGCTTTTTGCTGAGTGTAGAGCGGCAAGACACGCAGAAGACGCAGATACGCAGCTCTCCGAAGCTAAGTGCCGGTCCCGGGCTTCTTTCGGCACAAACCGCTCTCAGGAGCTCCCTGCGCTCGCCACAATGCTCTGTGTGCGAAGAAGCTGCTTCTTCGCCTCCGGGAGAATCGGCGAGCGGCAGCTTCCCAAAGGCGAAGATGCAAGCTGCAGCACGCAGGCACAGTGTGGGCAGCATTCAGACTTAGAGAAAACAGCAATTTACCACTCTCTTGCCTTTTACATGGTTATTCTATTGGAAAAGAACGAGTTTTGGACAACTACCTTTCATTCTTGCCAAACTCTTTGCAGACCCCCGTGCAAGCTTTAGAACAAGATTTTGGATGTTTTCTTTCCTGGCAGAGTTTCTCCTTGCAAGATATGGTGGAAAAGCTTTTTGCTGAGTGTAGAGCGGCAAGACACGCAGAAGACGCAGATACGCAGCTCTCCGAAGCTAAGTGCCGGTCCCGGGCTTCTTTCGGCACAAACCGCTCTCAGGAGCTCCCTGCGCTCGCCACAATGCTCTGTGTGCGAAGAAGCCGCTTCTTCGCCTCCAGGAGAATCGGCGAGCGGCAGCTTCCCAAAGGCAAAGATGCAAGCTGCAGCACACAGGCACAGTGTGGGCAGCATACAGACTTAGAGAAAACAGCACTTTACCACTCTCCTGCCTTTTCCATGGTTATTCTATTGGAAAAGAACGAATTTTGGACAACTACCTTTCATTCTTGCCAAACTCTTTGCAGACCCCCGTGCAAGCTTTAGAACAAGATTTTGGATGTTTTCTTTCCTGGCAGAGTTTCTCCTTGCAAGATATGCTGGAAAAGCTTTTTGCTGAGTGTAGAGCGGCAAGACACGCAGAAGACGCAGATACGCAGCTCTCCGAAGCTAAGTGCCGGTCCCGGGCTTCTTTCGGCACAAACCGCTCTCAGGAGCTCCCTGCGCTCGCCACAATGCTCTGTGTGCGAAGAAGCCGCTTCTTCGCCTCCGGGAGAATCGGCGAGCGGCAGCTTCCCAAAGGCGAAGATGCAAGCTGCAGCACACAGGCACAGTGTGGGCAGCCTTCAGACTTAGAGAAAACAGTACTTTACCACTCTCCTGCCTTTTCCATGGTTATTCTATTGGAAAAGAACGAGTTTTGGACAACTACCTTTCATTCTTGCCAAACTCTTTGCAGACCCCCGTGCAAGCTTTAGAACAAGATTTTGGATGTTTTCTTTCCTGGCAGAGTTTCTCCTTGCAAGATATGGTGGAAAAGCTTTTGGCTGAGTGTAGAGCGGCAAGACACGCAGAAGACGCAGATACGCAGCTCTCCGAAGCTAAGTGCCGGTCCCGGGCTTCTTTCGGCACAAACCGCTCTCAGGAGCTCCCTGCGCTCGCCACAATGCTCTGTGTGCGAAGAAGCCGCTTCTTCGCCTCCGGGAGAATCGGCGAGCGGCAGCTTCCCAAAGGCGAAGATGCAAGCTGCAGCACACAGGCACAGTGTGGGCAGCCTTCAGACTTAGAGAAAACAGTACTTTACCACTCTCCTGCCTTTTCCATGATTATTCTATTGGAAAAGAACGAGTTTTGGACAACTACCTTTCATTCTTGCCAAACTCTTTGCAGACCCCCGTGCAAGCTTTAGAACAAGATTTTGGATGTTTTCTTTCCTGGCAGAGTTTCTCCTTGCAAGATATGCTGGAAAAGCTTTTTGCTGAGTGTAGAGCGGCAAGACACACAGAAGACGCAGATACGCAGCTCTCCGAAGCTAAGTGCCGGTCCCGGGCTTCTTTCGGCACAAACCGCTCTCAGGAGCTCCCTGCGCTCGCCACAATGCTCTGTGTGCGAAGAAGCCGCTTCTTCGCCTCCGGGAGAATCGGCGAGCGGCAGCTTCCCAAAGGCGAAGATGCAAGCTGCAGCACACAGGCACAGTGTGGGCAGCATTCAGACTTAGAGAAAACAGTACTTTACCACTCTCCTGCCTTTTCCATGGTTATTCTATTGGAAAAGAACGAGTTTTGGACAACTACCTTTCATTCTTGCCAAACTCTTTGCAGACCCCCGTGCAAGCTTTAGAACAAGATTTTGGATGTTTTCTTTCCTGGCAGAGTTTCTCCTTGCAAGATATGGTGGAAAAGCCTTTTGCTGAGTGTAGAGCGGCAAGACACGCAGAAGACGCAGATACGCAGCTCTCCGAAGCTAAGTGCCGGTCCCGGGCTTCTTTCGGCACAAACCGCTCTCAGGAGCTCTCTGCGCTCGCCACAATGCTCTGTGTGCGAAGAAGCCGCTTCTTCGCCTCTGGGAGAATCGGCGAGCGGCAGCTTCCCAAAGGCGAAGATGCAAGCTGCAGCACACAGGCACAGTGTGGGCAGCCTTCAGACTTAGAGAAAACAGTACTTTACCACTCTCCTGCCTTTTCCATGGTTATTCTATTGGAAAAGAACGAGTTTTGGACAACTACCTTTCATTCTTGCCAAACTCTTTGCAGACCCCCGTGCAAGCTTTAGAACAAGATTTTGGATGTTTTCTTTCCTGGCAGAGTTTCTCCTTGGAAGATATGCTGGAAAAGCTTTTTGCTGAGTGTAGAGCGGCAAGACACGCAGAAGACGCAGATACGCAGCTCTCCGAAGCTAAGTGCCGGTCTCGGGCTTCTTTCGGCACAAACCGCTCTCAGGAGCTCCCTGCGCTCGCCACAATGCTCTGTGTGCGAAGAAGCCGCTTCTTCGCCTCCGGGAGAATCGGCGAGCGGCAGCTTCCCAAAGGCGAAGATGCAAGCTGCAGCACACAGGCACAGTGTGGGCAGCATTCAGACTTAGAGAAAACAGTGCTTTACCACTCTCCTGCCTTTTCCATGGTTATTCTATTGGAAAAGAACGAGTTTTGGACAACTACCTTTCATTCTTGCCAAACTCTTTGCAGACCCCCGTGCAAGCTTTAGAACAAGATTTTGGATGTTTTCTTTCCTGGCAGAGTTTCTCCTTGCAAGATATGCTGGAAAAGCGTTTTGCTGAGTGTAGAGCGGGAAGACACACAGAAGACGCAGATACGCAGCTCTCCGAAGCTAAGTGCCGGTCCCGGGCTTCTTTCGGCACAAACCGCTCTCAGGAGCTCCCTGCGCTCGCCACAATGCTCTGTGTGCGAAGAAGCCGCTTCTTCGCCTGCGGGAGAATCGGCGAGCGGCAGCTTCCCAAAGGCGAAGATGCAAGCTGCAGCACACAGGCACAGTGTGGGCAGCATTCAGACTTAGAGAAAACAGTACTTTACCACTCTCCTGCCTTTTCCATGGTTATTCTATTGGAAAAGAACGAGTTTTGGACAACTACCTTTCATTCTTGCCAAACTCTTTGCAGACCCCCGTGCAAGCTTTAGAACAAGATTTTGGATGTTTTCTTTCCTGGCAGAGTTTCTCCTTGCAAGATATGGTGGAAAAGCCTTTTGCTGAGTGTAGAGCGGCAAGACACGCAGAAGACGCAGATACGCAGCTCTCCGAAGCTAAGTGCCGGTCCCGGGCTTCTTTCGGCACAAACCGCTCTCAGGAGCTCCCTGCGCTCGCCACAATGCTCTGTGTGCGAAGAAGCCGCTTCTTCGCCTCCAGGAGAATCGGCGAGCGGCAGCTTCCCAAAGGCAAAGATGCAAGCTGCAGCACACAGGCACAGTGTGGGCAGCATTCAGACTTAGAGAAAACAGCACTTTACCACTCTCCTGCCTTTTCCATGGTTATTCTATTGGAAAAGAACGAGTTTTGGACAACTACCTTTCATTCTTGCCAAACTCTTTGCAGACCCCCGTGCAAGCTTTAGAACAAGATTTTGGATGTTTTCTTTCCTGGCAGAGTTTCTCCTTGCAAGATATGCTGGAAAAGCTTTTTGCTGAGTGTAGAGCGGCAAGACACGCAGAAGACGCAGATACGCAGCTCTCCGAAGCTAAGTGCCGGTCCCGGGCTTCTTTCGGCACAAACCGCTCTCAGGAGCTCCCTGCGCTCGCCACAATGCTCTGTGTGCGAAGAAGCTGCTTCTTCGCCTCCGGGAGAATCGGCGAGCGGCAGCTTCCCAAAGGCGAAGATGCAAGCTGCAGCACGCAGGCACAGTGTGGGCAGCATTCAGACTTAGAGAAAACAGCAATTTACCACTCTCTTGCCTTTTACATGGTTATTCTATTGGAAAAGAACGAGTTTTGGACAACTACCTTTCATTCTTGCCAAACTCTTTGCAGACCCCCGTGCAAGCTTTAGAACAAGATTTTGGATGTTTTCTTTCCTGGCAGAGTTTCTCCTTGCAAGATATGGTGGAAAAGCTTTTTGCTGAGTGTAGAGCGGCAAGACACGCAGAAGACGCAGATACGCAGCTCTCCGAAGCTAAGTGCCGGTCCCGGGCTTCTTTCGGCACAAACCGCTCTCAGGAGCTCCCTGCGCTCGCCACAATGCTCTGTGTGCGAAGAAGCCGCTTCTTCGCCTCCAGGAGAATCGGCGAGCGGCAGCTTCCCAAAGGCAAAGATGCAAGCTGCAGCACACAGGCACAGTGTGGGCAGCATACAGACTTAGAGAAAACAGCACTTTACCACTCTCCTGCCTTTTCCATGGTTATTCTATTGGAAAAGAACGAATTTTGGACAACTACCTTTCATTCTTGCCAAACTCTTTGCAGACCCCCGTGCAAGCTTTAGAACAAGATTTTGGATGTTTTCTTTCCTGGCAGAGTTTCTCCTTGCAAGATATGGTGGAAAAGCCTTTTGCTGAGTGTAGAGCGGCAAGACACGCAGAAGACGCAGATACGCAGCTCTCCGAAGCTAAGTGCCGGTCCCGGGCTTCTTTTGGCACAAACCGCTCTCAGGAGCTCCCTGCGCTCGCCACAATGCTCTGTGTGCGAAGAAGCCGCTTCTTCGCCTCCAGGAGAACCGGCGAGCGGCAGCTTCCCAAAGGCAAAGATGCAAGCTGCAGCACACAGGCACAGTGTGGGCAGCATTCAGACTTAGAGAAAACAGCACTTTACCACTCTCCTGCCTTTTCCATGGTTATTCTATTGGAAAAGAACGAGTTTTGGACAACTACCTTTCATTCTTGCCAAACTCTTTGCAGACCCCCGTGCAAGCTTTAGAACAAGATTTTGGATGTTTTCTTTCCTGGCAGAGTTTCTCCTTGGAAGATATGGTGGAAAAGCTTTTTGCTGAGTGTAGAGCGGCAAGACACGCAGAAGACGCAGATACGCAGCTCTCCGAAGCTAAGTGCCGGTCCCGGGCTTCTTTCGGCACAAACCGCTCTCAGGAGCTCCCTGCGCTCGCCACAATGCTCTGTGTGCGAAGAAGCTGCTTCTTCGCCTCCGGGAGAATCGGCGAGCGGCAGCTTCCCAAAGGCGAAGATGCAAGCTGCAGCACGCAGGCACAGTGTGGGCAGCATTCAGACTTAGAGAAAACAGCAATTTACCACTCTCTTGCCTTTTACATGGTTATTCTATTGGAAAAGAACGAGTTTTGGACAACTACCTTTCATTCTTGCCAAACTCTTTGCAGACCCCCGTGCAAGCTTTAGAACAAGATTTTGGATGTTTTCTTTCCTGGCAGAGTTTCTCCTTGCAAGATATGGTGGAAAAGCTTTTTGCTGAGTGTAGAGCGGCAAGACACGCAGAAGACGCAGATACGCAGCTCTCCGAAGCTAAGTGCCGGTCCCGGGCTTCTTTCGGCACAAACCGCTCTCAGGAGCTCCCTGCGCTCGCCACAATGCTCTGTGTGCGAAGAAGCCGCTTCTTCGCCTCCGGGAGAATCGGCGAGCGGCAGCTTCCCAAAGGCAAAGATGCAAGCTGCAGCACACAGGCACAGTGTGGGCAGCATACAGACTTAGAGAAAACAGCACTTTACCACTCTCCTGCCTTTTCCATGGTTATTCTATTGGAAAAGAACGAGTTTTGGACAACTACCTTTCATTCTTGCCAAACTCTTTGCAGACCCCCGTGCAAGCTTTAGAACAAGATTTTGGATGTTTTCTTTCCTGGCAGAGTTTCTCCTTGCAAGATATGGTGGAAAAGCTTTTTGCTGAGTGTAGAGCGGCAAGACACGCAGAAGAGGCAGATACGCAGCTCTCCGAAGCTAAGTGCCGGTCCCGGGCTTCTTTCGGCACAAACCGCTCTCAGGAGCTCCCTGCGCTCGCCACAATGCTCTGTGTGCGAAGAAGCCGCTTCTTCGCCTCTGGGAGAATCGGCGAGCGGCAGCTTCCCAAAGGCGAAGATGCAAGCTGCAGCACACAGGCACAGTGTGGGCAGCATTCAGACTTAGAGAAAACAGTACTTTACCACTCTCCTGCCTTTTCCATGGTTATTCTATTGGAAAAGAACGAGTTTTGGACAACTACCTTTCATTCTTGCCAAACTCTTTGCAGACCCCCGTGCAAGCTTTAGAACAAGATTTTGGATGTTTTCTTTCCTGGCAGAGTTTCTCCTTGCAAGATATGGTGGAAAAGCTTTTTGCTGAGTGTAGAGCGGCAAGACACGCAGAAGACGCAGATACGCAGCTCTCCGAAGCTAAGTGCCGGTCCCGGGCTTCTTTCGGCACAAACCGCTCTCAGGAGCTCCCTGCGCTCGCCACAATGCTCTGTGTGCGAAGAAGCCGCTTCTTCGCCTCCGGGAGAATCGGCGAGCGGCAGCTTCCCAAAGGCGAAGATGCAAGCTGCAGCACACAGGCACAGTGTGGGCAGCATTCAGACTTAGAGAAAACAGTACTTTACCACTCTCCTGCCTTTTCCATGGTTATTCTATTGGAAAAGAACGAGTTTTGGACAACTACCTTTCATTCTTGCCAAACGCTTTGCAGACCCCCGTGCAAGCTTTAGAACAAGATTTTGGATGTTTTCTTTCCTGGCAGAGTTTCTCCTTGCAAGATATGGTGGAAAAGCTTTTTGCTGAGTGTAGAGCGGCAAGACACGCAGAAGACGCAGATACGCAGCTCTCCGAAGCTAAGTGCCGGTCCCGGGCTTCTTTCGGCACAAACCGCTCTCAGGAGCTCCCTGCGCTCGCCACAATGCTCTGTGTGCGAAGAAGCCGCTTCTTCGCCTCCGGGAGAATCGGCGAGCGGCAGCTTCCCAAAGGCGAAGATGCAAGCTGCAGCACACAGGCACAGTGTGGGCAGCATTCAGACTTAGAGAAAACAGTACTTTACCACTCTCCTGCCTTTTCCATGGTTATTCTATTGGAAAAGAACGAGTTTTGGACAACTACCTTTCATTCTTGCCAAACTCTTTGCAGACCCCCGTGCAAGCTTTAGAACAAGATTTTGGATGTTTTCTTTCCTGGCAGAGTTTCTCCTTGCAAGATATGGTGGAAAAGCCTTTTGCTGAGTGTAGAGCGGCAAGACACGCAGAAGACGCAGATACGCAGCTCTCCGAAGCTAAGTGCCGGTCCCGGGCTTCTTTCGGCACAAACCGCTCTCAGGAGCTCCCTGCGCTCGCCACAATGCTCTGTGTGCGAAGAAGCCGCTTCTTCGCCTCCAGGAGAATCGGCGAGCGGCAGCTTCCCAAAGGCAAAGATGCAAGCTGCAGCACACAGGCACAGTGTGGGCAGCCTTCAGACTTAGAGAAAACAGTACTTTACCACTCTCCTGCCTTTTCCATGGTTATTCTATTGGAAAAGAACGAGTTTTGGACAACTACCTTTCATTCTTGCCAAACTCTTTGCAGACCCCCGTGCAAGCTTTAGAACAAGATTTTGGATGTTTTCTTTCCTGGCAGAGTTTCTCCTTGCAAGATATGCTGGAAAAGCTTTTTGCTGAGTGTAGAGCGGCAAGACACGCAGAAGACGCAGATACGCAGCTCTCCGAAGCTAAGTGCCGGTCCCGGGCTTCTTTCGGCACAAACCGCTCTCAGGAGCTCCCTGCGCTCGCCACAATGCTCTGTGTGCGAAGAAGCTGCTTCTTCGCCTCCGGGAGAATCGGCGAGCGGCAGCTTCCCAAAGGCGAAGATGCAAGCTGCAGCACGCAGGCACAGTGTGGGCAGCATTCAGACTTAGAGAAAACAGCAATTTACCACTCTCTTGCCTTTTACATGGTTATTCTATTGGAAAAGAACGAGTTTTGGACAACTACCTTTCATTCTTGCCAAACTCTTTGCAGACCCCCGTGCAAGCTTTAGAACAAGATTTTGGATGTTTTCTTTCCTGGCAGAGTTTCTCCTTGCAAGATATGGTGGAAAAGCTTTTTGCTGAGTGTAGAGCGGCAAGACACGCAGAAGACGCAGATACGCAGCTCTCCGAAGCTAAGTGCCGGTCCCGGGCTTCTTTCGGCACAAACCGCTCTCAGGAGCTCCCTGCGCTCGCCACAATGCTCTGTGTGCGAAGAAGCCGCTTCTTCGCCTCCAGGAGAATCGGCGAGCGGCAGCTTCCCAAAGGCAAAGATGCAAGCTGCAGCACACAGGCACAGTGTGGGCAGCATACAGACTTAGAGAAAACAGCACTTTACCACTCTCCTGCCTTTTCCATGGTTATTCTATTGGAAAAGAACGAGTTTTGGACAACTACCTTTCATTCTTGCCAAACTCTTTGCAGACCCCCGTGCAAGCTTTAGAACAAGATTTTGGATGTTTTCTTTCCTGGCAGAGTTTCTCCTTGCAAGATATGCTGGAAAAGCTTTTTGCTGAGTGTAGAGCGGCAAGACACGCAGAAGACGCAGATACGCAGCTCTCCGAAGCTAAGTGCCGGTCCCGGGCTTCTTTCGGCACAAACCGCTCTCAGGAGCTCCCTGCGCTCGCCACAATGCTCTGTGTGCGAAGAAGCCGCTTCTTCGCCTCTGGGAGAATCGGCGAGCGGCAGCTTCCCAAAGGCGAAGATGCAAGCTGCAGCACACAGGCACAGTGTGGGCAGCATTCAGACTTAGAGAAAACAGTACTTTACCACTCTCCTGCCTTTTCCATGGTTATTCTATTGGAAAAGAACGAGTTTTGGACAACTACCTTTCATTCTTGCCAAACTCTTTGCAGACCCCCGTGCAAGCTTTAGAACAAGATTTTGGATGTTTTCTTTCCTGGCAGAGTTTCTCCTTGCAAGATATGGTGGAAAAGCTTTTTGCTGAGTGTAGAGCGGCAAGACACGCAGAAGACGCAGATACGCAGCTCTCCGAAGCTAAGTGCCGGTCCCGGGCTTCTTTCGGCACAAACCGCTCTCAGGAGCTCCCTGCGCTCGCCACAATGCTCTGTGTGCGAAGAAGCCGCTTCTTCGCCTCTGGGAGAATCGGCGAGCGGCAGCTTCCCAAAGGCGAAGATGCAAGCTGCAGCACACAGGCACAGTGTGGGCAGCATTCAGACTTAGAGAAAACAGTACTTTACCACTCTCCTGCCTTTTCCATGGTTATTCTATTGGAAAAGAACGAGTTTTGGACAACTACCTTTCATTCTTGCCAAACGCTTTGCAGACCCCCGTGCAAGCTTTAGAACAAGATTTTGGATGTTTTCTTTCCTGGCAGAGTTTCTCCTTGCAAGATATGGTGGAAAAGCTTTTTGCTGAGTGTAGAGCGGCAAGACACGCAGAAGACGCAGATACGCAGCTCTCCGAAGCTAAGTGCCGGTCCCGGGCTTCTTTCGGCACAAACCGCTCTCAGGAGCTCCCTGCGCTCGCCACAATGCTCTGTGTGCGAAGAAGCCGCTTCTTCGCCTCCGGGAGAATCGGCGAGCGGCAGCTTCCCAAAGGCGAAGATGCAAGCTGCAGCACACAGGCACAGTGTGGGCAGCATTCAGACTTAGAGAAAACAGTACTTTACCACTCTCCTGCCTTTTACATGGTTATTCTATTGGAAAAGAACGAGTTTTGGACAACTACCTTTCATTTTTGCCAAACTCTTTGCAGACCCCCGTGCAAGCTTTAGAACAAGATTTTGGATGTTTTCTTTCCTGGCAGAGTTTCTCCTTGCAAGATATGGTGGAAAAGCTTTTTGCTGAGTGTAGAGCGGCAAGACACGCAGAAGTCGCAGATACGCAGCTCTCCGAAGCTAAGTGCCGGTCCCGGGCTTCTTTCGGCACAAACCGCTCTCAGGAGATCCCTGCGCTCGCCACAATGCTCTGTGTGCGAAGAAGCCGCTTCTTCGCCTGCGGGAGAATCGGCGAGCGGCAGCTTCCCAAAGGCGAAGATGCAAGCTGCAGCACACAGGCACAGTGTGGGCAGCCTTCAGACTTAGAGAAAACAGTACTTTACCACTCTCCTGCCTTTTCCATGCTTATTTTATTGGAAAAGAACGAGTTTTGGACAACTACCTTTCATTCTTGCCAAACTCTTTGCAGACCCCCGTGCAAGC
The DNA here is from genome assembly GCF_037042795.1 of Molothrus aeneus. Taxonomy (NCBI): domain Eukaryota; kingdom Metazoa; phylum Chordata; class Aves; order Passeriformes; family Icteridae; genus Molothrus; species Molothrus aeneus. The sequence goes on from NW_027098783.1 coordinate 72,182, forward strand.
TTTAGAACAAGATTTTGGATGTTTTCTTTCCTGGCAGAGTTTCTCCTTGCAAGATATGCTGGAAAAGCTTTTTGTTGAGTGTAGAGCGGCAAGACACGCAGAAGACGCAGATACGCAGCTCTCCGAAGCTAAGTGCCGGTCCCGGGCTTCTTTCGGCACAAACCGCTCTCAGGAGCTCCCTGCGCTCGCCACAATGCTCTGTGTGCGAAGAAGCCGCTTCTTCGCCTGCGGGAGAATCGGCGAGCGGCAGCTTCCCAAAGGCGAAGATGCAAGCTGCAGCACACAGGCACAGTGTGGGCAGCATTCCGACTTAGAGAAAACAGTACTTTACCACTCTCCTGCCTTTTCCATGGTTATTCTATTGGAAAAGAACGAGTTTTGGACAACTACCTTTCATTCTTGCCAAACTCTTTGCAGACCCCCGTGCAAGCTTTAGAACAAGATTTTGGATGTTTTCTTTCCTGGCAGAGTTTCTCCTTGCAAGATATGGTGGAAAAGCTTTTTGCTGAGTGTAGAGCGGCAAGACACGCAGAAGACGCAGATACGCAGCTCTCCGAAGCTAAGTGCCGGTCCCGGGCTTCTTTCGGCACAAACCGCTCTCAGGAGCTCCCTGCGCTCGCCACAATGCTCTGTGTGCGAAGAAGCCGCTTCTTCGCCTCCGGGAGAATCGGCGAGCGGCAGCTTCCCAAAGGCGAAGATGCAAGCTGCAGCACACAGGCACAGTGTGGGCAGCATTCAGACTTAGAGAAAACAGTACTTTACCACTCTCCTGCCTTTTCCATGGTTATTCTATTGGAAAAGAACGAGTTTTGGACAACTACCTTTCATTCTTGCCAAACGCTTTGCAGACCCCCGTGCAAGCTTTAGAACAAGATTTTGGATGTTTTCTTTCCTGGCAGAGTTTCTCCTTGCAAGATATGGTGGAAAAGCTTTTTGCTGAGTGTAGAGCGGCAAGACACGCAGAAGACGCAGATACGCAGCTCTCCGAAGCTAAGTGCCGGTCCCGGGCTTCTTTCGGCACAAACCGCTCTCAGGAGCTCCCTGCGCTCACCACAATGCTCTGTGTGCGAAGAAGCCGCTTCATCGCCTCCGGGAGAATCAGCGAGCGGCAGCTTCCCAAAGGCGAAGATGCAAGCTGCAGCACACAGGCACAGTGTGGGCAGCATTCAGACTTAGAGAAAACAGTACTTTACCACTCTCCTGCCTTTTCCATGGTTATTCTATTGGAAAAGAACGAGTTTTGGATAGCTACCTTTCATTCTTGCCAAACTCTTTGCAGACCCCCGTGCAAGCTTTAGAACAAGATTTTGGATGTTTTCTTTCCTGGCAGAGTTTCTCCTTGCAAGATATGGTGGAAAAGCTTTTGGCTGAGTGTAGAGCGGCAAGACACGCAGAAGACGCAGATACGCAGCTCTCCGAAGCTAAGTGCCGGTCCCGGGCTTCTTTCGGCACAAACCGCTCTCAGGAGCTCCCTGCGCTCGCCACAATGCTCTGTGTGCGAAGAAGCCGCTTCTTCGCCTGCGGGAGAATCGGCGAGCGGCAGCTTCCCAAAGCCGAAGATGCAAGCTGCAGCACACAGGCACAGTGTGGGCAGCATTCAGACTTAGAGAAAACAGTACTTTACCACTCTCCTGCCTTTTCCATGGTTATTCTATTGGAAAAGAACGAGTTTTGGACAACTACCTTTCATTCTTGCCAAACTCTTTGCAGACCCCCGTGCAAGCTTTAGAACAAGATTTTGGATGTTTTCTTTCCTGGCAGACTTTCTCTTTGCAAGATATGGTGGGAAAGCTTTTGGCTGAGTGTTGAGCGGCAAGACACGCAGAAGACGCAGATACGCAGCTCTCCGAAGCTAAGTGCCGGTCCCGGGCTTCTTTCGGCACAAACCGCTCTCAGGAGCTCCCTGCGCTCGCCACAATGTTGTGCGCAAAGAAGCCGCTTCTTTGCCTCCGGGAGAATCGGCGAGCGGCAGCTTCCCAAAGGCGAAGATGCAAGCTGCAGCACACAGGCACAGTGTGGGCAGCCTTCAGACTTAGAGAAAACAGTACTTTACCACTCTCCTGCCTTTTCCATGGTTATTCTATTGGAAAAGAACGAGTTTTGGACAACTACCTTTCATTCTTGCCAAACTCTTTGCAGACCTCCGTGCAAGCTTTAGAACAAGATTTTGGATGTTTTCTTTCCTGGCAGAGTTTCTCCTTGCAAGATATGGTGGTAAAGCTTTTTGCTGAGTGTAGAGCGGCAAGACACGCAGAAGACGCAGATACGCAGCTCTCCGAAGCTAAGTGCCGGTCCCGGGCTTCTTTCGGCAGAAGCCGCTCTTAGGTGCAAACCGCGACCGGCCCAATGCTCTGTGTGCGAAGAAGCCGCTTCTTCGCCTCCGGGAGAATCGACCAGCGGCAGCTTCGCAAAGGCGAAGATGCAAGCCGCACCATGCAGGCACAGTGTGGGCAGCCTTCAGACTTAGAGAAAACAGTACTTTACCACTCTCCTGCCTTTTCCATTGTTATTATATTGGATGCCTCATGCTGAAAAACTTGTAGCTACTGCTAAGGCCCATTGGCCAATTCCTGCTTCATTTCTGAGAAGGCCCATTGGCCAATTCCTGCTTCATTTCTGAGAAGCTATAAAATTCCCATCTGTATTTTAGTTCTAACAATTTGTTGTTATGGTTGAGATGCAAATTAAGAACAACCATTTTTGAATCTGTAGGGATGTATTTACCATTTTGTAGCTGCCTTTTCAGTTTCTGAGCCACTATTGAAAAAAAGGAGAAGTATCTACACTGTTTTCAACCTGTAGACCATCCACTACTGTCCACATGCTCAGATTCAAAGGCAAACAAGCCTGTCTGGCCTCATTGGGAGGAATTGTTTGCATTCAAAATACTAGACTAGTATTTGATTTCCACCAGCAGAGTCCATTGGGCAGCTCCTGTCATCTGCATTTCAATATTTAATCCTCCTCTATGTTTACTGTGCAAAGCTCTTTCAGAATGATGGTGTGCCCACTGTCTCACCAGCTGTGACGTTTGCAGCGAGTCTCCCACGGAAAGGAGCTGTAAAAAAGGCAAGCCAGGGCAGTGATTTCTGTTGCTCAATACCCACAAATCAAAGCTATTTAGTCTAATTTAAGGCTGAAAAAGAATTCAAAATGCCTTCAAAGGATTCAAAAAATCATCAGACAATACTGCAGTTCAGTATTCAGGACAAGAGCATATCCCACAGTGTGGTGGTTTGACAGGAAATGTGTTTTCTGGGATGCTGTGGTTAGGCCAATGGATGTTCAGATTTTAATATTGGCACCTAAGGTGGCCATTGGGACATTGGATGCGCCTCTGAGAACACGGGGTTAAAAGCAGGGCTCTCCCCTGGGAGGCTCTCTTGGGTTCTGGTCAGGGAAAGGTTCAGATCTCCCCTGCCTGGCTGCGGGCTGGGCGGGGGAGGGGAAGCCACTCAGCCCGGTGAGGTAGGCTGGGGCCCTGGCCAGAAGGGAGGTGAAGGCCCCTGCAGGATGGAAGGGTGGAGGAGCACTGAGAGGCATTGGGCAGCCCCCCCCCCCCCCCCCCCCCCCCCACCGCAGGAGAGACAGAGAGAGAGCTGGTGCCTGTTCTTGGCCGGCCGAGAAGGAGAAGAGGGGAGTGCAAGAAGGGGCCTGGCAGGGCAGCCATGGGAGTTCTGGACAGACAGAGCCTCAGATTTTTAACCCTTTTCTTGGATGATGGAAACCTTACAAATGCTAATCCTCCTGGAGTTGAATGAGAAGAGAGATATAGAGGAGCTAAGAGGAAATGGGCCACGAGAGAAGTAGAAAATAGAGAAGAACGCAGGTGGAAGAGATGATGGAGTAGCTTATGCTGGACTCTTTGTGTGTAGCCATGGACAGAGCCATGTTTCCTTGTGATACAGGGACTGCATTCTAGGGGGAGGCAATGCCTCAGGACCAAGAGGGTTCGGTGTGGGTACCCCTCGGCCCCAGGGGGTGAAAAATATGAGGGGACAGATGTCCCAAAGTTGACACTGTGCCTTTTTGCAGTGGGACGAAGCATCCTTAAAAGTCGACCCTAGAAGCAGCTCTGGTCTGTGTTCAGTGGTGAGAGCACTGGACATGAAAGGAAGAGGTCACCATTGGCACAAGAAGGACTCCTTGTCCTCTTGATGAACTGAGGATTGAGTATTCTGAAGGGTGGTGCTGGACCAAGAGTCGATGATTTGGGGGATGTATTGTATTGGGAATTTGGGGAGGAGGAGGAGGAGATGTATTTGTGAAGTTTTCATTTTCCTTGTGTGTTTCTTTTTTTTTTTTTTTTCCTTTCCCTTGTAGTTTAGTTAATAATTTTTTTTTTCCTAAGTGGGAGCCTGCTTTGCTTATTCCTGGTCACATCTCACAGCAGAAACCAGGGAGAGAGTATACTCATGGGGGCACTGGCATTGTCCCAGTGTCAAGCCATGACACACAGGCTGAGAGAATGAGGGCTGTTTAGCCTGGTGAAGAGAAGGTTGCATGGAGACCTCACAACACCTTCCAATATCTGAAGGGAAGCAGGAGAGGGACTCTTCATTAGGAACTCTGGAGACAGGACAATGGGCAATGGCTTCAAAATGAAAGAGGGCAGGTTGAAATTAGATACTCGGAAGAAATTCTTCCCTGTGAGGGTGGTGAAGCACTGGCACAGACAGCCTGGAGAAGTTATGGACACCCCAACCTGGTGTTCAAGGCCAGGCTGGATGGGGCTCTGAGCAACCTGAGCAAGTAAAAGGTGTCCCCGCCCATGTCAGAGAACTAGATGGCCTTTAAGGTCTTTGTCTACCCCGGCCATTCTATGATCCTGTGATTCTGCTGTGGTAGCGTTCAGGATGGAGCGTGTTCTGCATGTTGGCCATTTCCAATACACCATTGGTTCCAGGTGCCTTACACTAGCTTGCTCCCTGAAAATTCTGTCAGAATGAAGAACATCTCTATATATATTAGACACATAATAAATGAAGAAATGGGTTTGCACATTTGTCCACTGAGTTGTGGATGAGATTGCTGTGAAGTTTCATTTGGTTTTCTTGTTTGCTCATGAGGCCGACGGTCCTTGTGTCAGCTGCCTCAAAGGCAGCATTTGCCTCCTCCGCCTCCCTTCTCCCTCCTCCCTCTTTCAATTTCTTTCCCTTGACAATTTAATGTCGTTTTCCCTTTCATACCTGAAAATCCCTGCATGCTTCTGGGCTTTCTCCCTTTTCATGCAGATCTTCTTCCACCCCTGACAATCCATACTTTTCATACCATAAGGGCCTGCCTGCAGGCATAAAAGACTTTGATTCCTTATTATATCTATGGGAATTTAATTAATAGCTTCATGCCTTTTCGTAGAAAGAGTAGGGAATTGATAGCTTGTTCCCTGAAGTACAGAAGGAAGAGAATGAAACATGAATCATGTGGAGTGGAAAAGTTGCTATCTATTTTCTTCCAAGAACTACCCCAAAAGATGCAGGGGGTGATGAAGCCTGGCTAGATGAGTTTCCCTTCTAATGGAAGGAAACAACCACGCCACTTCATACAAGTCAGTCCTCTAGAAGAGAGAAATTCACTTCTGGGAACATTGCAGGATTTGAATGCAGAGTCACACTCATCCTTTGTTGCTTTGTTGTCTGCTTGGCATGGAACACGCTGCTTTGAAGAGGGAAGTGACTAACAGACAGTCCACTTTACAAACACATATGCTTCCCTCTTCTACTGAGACCTCAGCACAGAGCCCTCTTTGGCATGGTACTTCAAGGTAAGAAGGAGCGGGCAGAGGGCACTGCGAACAGACAGCAGTTTGCAGGTTGTATAGGAAAGAGGACTGCCCCTTGAATGTGGTGCAAATACAAACTTCCACCAGTTTCAGGGGTACACTTCAGCCAAGCTTGTTGTCCTGGCACATTTTTTCTCTGTGAAACGCTTTGCGGTATGATCTGGACGACAAGAGATGCAGAATACGGGGCTACGTAGTGCTGAGAAGGTAAGTGTCTGGCCCCAGTGTCTTTTGGCAGAAGCAGTGCACTAGAGCCGTTGGCTGCTGCCACAATGATCTGTGTGAGAAACAGATGCCTAATCCCCTCCGGGAGAGTAAAAGCAGGATTGGTTACAAGAGTCGAAGAGCACTGGGCTGGCGGCTGCCGCATACCAGCTGTAAAAGGAGCATGACTCCTACTGGCCTACCAACCAAACTCATGGTGGCAGTGGTAAAGATTAAAGTTCAGTGAGAGCTATTTGTGCTGCTACCTATGGCCCTTCTGTGGAAACAAATGTGCCTACCTTTAGGTTCCGAGATCCAGAGAACACAATGGTAGTTGCAGCGGAAAAGGGAAGGACAGAGCGCACTGGTGAGTTTGATGTGGCTTACACAGGGCAGGCAGAAGGTGCAGCCCAAGTCTCGCTTTTATTTCTAGAGCCTTTTTCTACGCAAACAGCTGCTGGATGTTTGCAACAAAGATGTGAGTGTGAAAAAGTGAGGGCAGGTCTATGTGGGAAAGAAGATACAAAGCATTGTGCGCAGTTTAAAAGCTGTTTAGAAAAAAAAGGAGTTACTTTGAGAACATCTTCTGTCTTGACACTTCCACCTGTGTGATCTTTAGCTGCTTTGGACATGGCCACAATGAAAGAATGTGAAAATATTTGCGCTGCCAATGTCAGGTTGCACAGGAAAGAGGGTAGGTTGGCAAATGCCTTCTGTCCTGGCACATCTGTCAGTCAGAAGTGCAGCTGAAAACGCTTGGCTGTAGCGATAGTCTCTGTCACTTTGAGAGAATGTGCTGATGCACGTATAGATATCATTGAGAAAGTACGTGAGAATCGCTAGTAAGTTTCGTTTGGTTGACAGACTGCAAAGGGACCGTTATGGCCAGCACTGCCTTTTTGTTGTAGGACTTTTTCTTTGAGAGCAGCTGCCGCTGGACATTTTGAAGCGGTTTGGGATCTTCAAGCGTTAGAGTGCAAGATGGTACCTAGATCTTGAGGGAAAGTGCATATCTCCAGGAAGCTGAATGCAGTTCAGTGGGTGCAAGTTACATATTGAGCAGCTGATGGCCCAGAAAACTTTCTAAAATGAAGAGGCCATGCTGCAATTGCCTTTTATTTTGAAGCTTCTAAACTGTGCAGCCAACAATGAAATGATTCTTTTTCCTTCTCTGCTACATGCAGGATCCCATTCTGTCAGTACCCGAGAGCCAGGATCCACAGCGGAGCTCTTGTCCCTACACTGCTCCCACACGAACGGGGCTGGGCTAGAAAAGTGCTTGTCTTTTTCCTGGGCACTGTCAGCGCTCTTCTAAATAACCACACCACAGCATTGTCAACTCACAAAACCAGGACACGCACCGAGCCCAGCTCACAACCACCCCCAGGACCCAGCCAAGTCAGAAACGTCCCTGCTCTCCAATCAACTGTGTCAGGACAAAAGGATTTCACCGATCTTCCCCTTCCAAGTGGATACTCTTCTTTGCCCCACACTCAAAGGCCGACACCAGATCTTCTGCCCTAACAAACTTTTTCTCTCTCACAGAGCCTGGTAACAAACTTGAAAATGTCGGCCAAGCTCGCAAAACTGTTGGTGGAGAAAGCTCTTTGCTGCCTACAATTTCAATTGCACCCATCAAACTATAAATGCACACCCTGCTATCGCCACTTTCCTTCTCAGCTCTAGGTACCACCGTAAGCCTTCAATCTCTCAGAGTCAGGATCCAAATGGGATGGCACCAGGGACTGCTCACACAGTCCCTAAAGCTACAAGGGACAAAAACCTGTCCTGCAGAGGCCTGGCCTGGCCTCTGCATTCCCACTGACAGTTCAACAACTCTAACCCAGAGAACTGCCTATTGGGAAAAGCCTTTCAATTCACTGAGACCACCCAAAGTGGCCACCCAAACTTTGCCAAAGGGAGGAGGAACTAGAAGCCCATCTCAAAAGAAATGGCATCCCCTCCTCCAAAATCCAAAGCATCCAGGGCCTGATCCTCTACAAAGGTGTCAGACCACTGTTATTGGGCATTACCTGTGCGGGGCACTAGCTAGGCTGCACACCAAGACCCAGCGCAGCTCTTTACCTTGTCCAAAAGAAGCGTGCTGGCAGAATTTCAAGAAGGCTGCCTTGAGAAAGTGGAAAACACATGCCAAATGGATTCTTTCAGGAAGGAGACTGCCTTCCAAAGATGGATACCGACTCCATGATTGTACAAATTGAGTCAGTGCTTCCAAACCAAATATGCCAGGATAGAAAGTTGCTGCCGCCCTTAAGCTGCACGACACAGCTTCTTATCTGCACCTCCAACACTGGGGCTAAGTTCTTTCCTTTCCATGAGAAAGCATTGCTGTTCTCCTTCAGGAACTTACCGAGCAAAAGTTGCATACCACGTCCGGTACTGACTCTGTCCAACAATGGCTCCTACACAGAAAGGACCAGGACAGAAATGTCTTGCTGTACTATACCTTCCCACGATACCTTATCATCAGCCCTACCAACATTGCCACCGTATCTTTTACTTCCCAAGCAAGGCAAGGCACTCCAAGTCACTTGGCTTTGCCTTGCCTCCAGTACCATGCCTAGTTTTCCTAGCCTACCCTACCCTAGCTTTGCTTGCTTGCCTATGTCTGCCTTGCCTAGCCCTTCAAATAACTTCCTGGATTTGCTTTGCCTTGTCTACCACTCTTTGCCTTGCCTTCCATGCAGGTAAGGCAATGCAAAGCAAGTGTAGGCAATTGTAGGCAAGTCAAGGGACAGGTTGGCAAGACTGAAGCCGTGAGGGGAAAGCAAATGGAGTGGTAGGTGAGACAAGTCCCAGAAGTTGCAAGGCTGGGCATAGGAGGTGATGGTAACCGGAAGGGCTAGGCAAGGCCAAGCCCTGTAGGAAAACTGCAGGCAGGTCAAATGTGAGGCATGGGTATGCAAGGGAATGCAAAGCAATGGAGAATTAGCAGGGCATGGCAAGGAAACTGGTTGGTTGCCCAAAGCAAGGCAAGTGGCAGGTCCATTCAAAGACTGCTGGTACACAAAAGCGGCCCGGACCGACCGCTCTGTCCAGCCTTGATCTTGCATGGGTCATGTTTAATCTGCACCTAAGACACTTGAGTTGCCTGCTTTCCTTTGTATGCAAAAGAACTGTCATTCTGCCCCTGAAGCCCAAGGGTGAAAGATGAACTTTGTGTCCAAAATTCAAGACATGTAAGCATAGGTGTCAGAAGAAAGCTGTCAGGACAGATAGGTGTGCTTGCACGTGGCCTCCTCCAGGCTTCCTCTCACAAGCTCCTGAAACGCTGGGGCCTTGAGAAAAAAAAGCCAGTGGAAGCCTGGAGAATCCTAGGAGAAGCAGGCAGGGCAATGCATGTGGAAGAGATTCCACAAAAAGAGAGGTGGTGAATTCCAGGTGGGGGACTGGTGAGCAAGGTAATGCAAGGCAAGGAAGGGGATCAAGGACAAGGCCAGACAAGTGGTGGCTTTGCCAGGCAACACAAAAGAGAGGGAGACAAGGCAATAAGAGTCCTAGAAGGAGAAGGAAATGAAAGATTGGAGCTGGACAAATGGGAAGGAAAAGAAGGATAGGTGAGCAAGTCAATACAAGGCACTGGCTTGGTATGAAGGGCAAGGGAAGGACATGCATGGGTCAGGAAGGCAAGGGAAAAGAAAGGAATTGTCAGCAATGACTAGGAAATGCAAGATTGGGTAGGAAAGGCAAGGCAATGTGGGGGAGGGATAGGCAACACAATGGGTATCTTAACAGGAAATGTCCATGCACAGCAAGGCCGAAGGAGAAGTGGTAGAGAGGTCAAGGTGGGAAATAGGTGAGTGTGTGCAGCTAAGAAAGAAAGAAAGAAAGTGCGTAGCTCTCGTGTGTGTGTGTGTGTGTGTGTGTGTGTGTCTGTGTGAAGTTTGCAGGATGTAAAGCAAAGAAAGGTGTCTCTTGATTGTGGAGTGAATGGATGTTTTCGAACGTAAGTGGCAAGGTCCAAGCAACCTTTTCATCCTGGTACATCTGTGTCTGTGAGACATAGTCAGAAACGTCTCCTTTTAGATTCAGACTGCAAGCAGGACATAGAATGTGACTGTGTGAATAGCTGAGCAGGAAAGCACATCACATCAGCATGTTTCAACAGAAGCAGTTAGTGCGAGAAGGAGATGGACGTGTGGGACTCCAGCAATATGGCAATGCACTCAGCTGAGAAGCAAAGTGCAATGCCTCGGTGTATGCTCTGAAAATAAAAGGCTGCAAGGAAAAAGCAAGATTTCACAGGCCAGTGAAATCTTTCTGTCCTGGCACACTGAGCTGTTTGAAGGTGAACCGCTGTTTGGTTTCACTAAGGACTCGGAGACATGGAGAGGATGTGCTTGTCCATGTAGCTGAGAAGGAAAGTGAGAATCACCGGTACGTTTGGCAGAGTTTGTAGGCTGCGAGGAGAAGGTGACGGCCAGGCCTGGCTTTTGGCTGTGGCACTTGTTGCAAGGAAGAAGCTGCTGGATGGTTAAGCTTTTGGGGATCTGCAAGAGTGAAAGACTACGCTGGTACCTCATAAAACTAATGCTTGTTGATCATCTGGCTGAATCTATGACATAAACCAGAAGTGAAATTTCCCCCCATTTCCCTCAGTTTTTTCACCTTTTCATCCAACAGCCTGGGCCTTTTTCAAGCTGCTGTCAAACGCCTTGCCTTGGAAGCTAGAAGTATCTCAGTTCACTTGCTAAGAAACACAGAAAAGAGCTCAAGTCAATTTCAGAATTGCCCTGAGCAGAGCTGGTGTTTCGGTACCGTAAATTTCCATTGCGAATATGTGCAAAAATCACCATTTTATTAGGCAAAGATTTGAAATACACTAGCAGCTTCATCTTCTTGTCGCTGCAGTCCTTGGAAGTTTTGCTATTTACTGAAACAGGAAACAGGTCAAACACGAGAAGCTTAAGAATCCAAGCTCACTGCCATTGTACAAATAGCACAAACTTGATGAATTCAAGTTACCATTGTAACATACAGAATGGCTCTAGTCAAGCAAATGGATGTGTCGTCCTTCACGGGGGCAGAAAACCTTTCTACCACGTGAACTCTGGGAGTAATCCATCATGCCTCAGTGTGCTGTGGCTGGTCAGAGAGCTACACGATGGGTCTCTTTGCCTATGGCACTCTCAGGGCTCAAAGCTGCACATAAACTCCCTCTCCTTACAGACACGCTAGTAAAGCCCACCGAAAATGCCGTTCTCCAGACAGCTTACTGAAACCAGCTAGGAGTTCCCAGCATCACGCTGGGCACTTCTGTCCACAGATGGCTTTGCTTTTAATGAACCAGAACAGAGCTGCGTTTTTCTAGTCTTTAGCTCTACTAAGGTATTTGATGTAACATGGTGTGAAAAAATCTGTTTCGACAATGATAATAACAGAGGGGATAATGTACCTTTTGCTGCTCCATTCTTCTTTTGCTGCTCCATTTTGCTTGCTTTGTTATTGCTTTCTGTCAAAGAAACGCCAGCAAAATCCCTCATCAAGTCCTGCTGTGAAGACAGACTGCCAGAAAGGTAGAGAAACTTTGAACCTTTTCAAGACCCTTGTAGCACATGTCTTGGTCAATTTGTATGCAGATCCCTTCTCCAGCAGGACTTTTTTGCACCGTTAGCGCACATTGAACTGAATCCAGTACAAAAGCAGTGAATAGAGGAACTTTTCTTTTCATTGGAATGGTGATAAAAATGCATATCAAATAAAAGCATTTTAGAGCAGCAGGAAGATTTTCTATGTAGCTAGCAAATCATAAAAAGATGCATATTTACCGGTGGGGTTCCTCTGGGAATTTCAAAGAATTCCAGACAGAAAACACAGCTTAGTAAACTGCAAATCTAAATCACAGTATCTAGAAAGGTGACATGAAAAAGAGCAAGAGGAAGAAAACCAAAAAGAAAACCAAAGGAAGCCAGAAATAAGGCACAACCTCTCTTCCTTCTCCGCTTACTACAGTACCTTAGAAGTACCTACGAGTGTCCTAACAGTCACATAAGTAGAAAACTGTGCCAAGAACAATTGTGGAAACTGGAAAACCATGCTATCCCAACAGAAACATAGGGTTTGCTTTCACGACGATTAAATCTGCATGCAATGCGTACGGTAAGGGTATGTTTTGTATATTCAAAAACAATTCAAAAATATTTCCAAATTGAAGGGGCTGCTTTTTATTTCTTTTGAATTACTTGGCTAAATATGGTGCACGTTAAAATACTGCAGAGATGTGGTTCATTTTGTGTGCTTAAGAAAGTCAAGTATTGGAGAGTGTTTTTGTTACTTCTTTAGAAGGTTAGAATATGCGTAAAAGATGCTAGCTGGGGACTTACAATTAATGAATTATTTACTGTCACTAGGTCAAATGACATTAGCTTTCAAAAAGGAAAAGTAGTCTTATTCCACGTGCCAATTTTAAAGCAGATTAATAAGCCTTCAGCAGAATATGGATATGAAGAGGGATATGACATGAAAGGGTAAGCAACACTGGTGACAGCAAAAGGCTTACCTGCTTCACACAAATACAGGAGATAAACTACTATTTTTACACAAACATTGCTATCCAGAGCTTTCCTTGAAAAGTTTCAATGCCAATCATGACAGTAAAATTCGGAGTGACAGTAAAATTCACTCTATCATGAATAAAATTTACTCAATCATGACAGCAAAATTTGCTCAATGATGAGTAAAATTCTTCGTGTAAGCGAAGTACCTTAAGCAAAGGGTAGCTCAAGCATAACTGGCATTTGATGTCAACAAAGGCAACTTGGCCTGCCCGTGTCACATCTACTGCATTAAAAAGCTTACTCTGTCTCAGATTCCTTTTGAGGGATACCAACGCAAGCCGTTAAACTGCATGAAAATGATGACTTAAAGGAGGACATATTAGAAGAATGGAATAATGGTTAATGTTCTTTTCCTTCCAACTGCTTTCTTTGCCCTTCTAAATTTTTTAAGTCCTTCCTGGTATCACCGTGATAGCAGTGCAGCAAGTGTTTGGTTGTAAGCTGTCCATATTGCCAGCTTCTGGACTGCCTTCAGAAAACTTCCCACTGGTTTTGGATAGAAATCACAAGCAGTAGAGATGACAAAGACTGCAGAAACCTTCTCATCTCCTTCTAGAGCAGGAGCGTGTCTTTGACCCACTCTTAACTAGACAACTTTCATCAGTCATGAGAGAGTCTCATGTTCAAGAGCTAAGCAATGACAGCTGTAAATGACAAAAAGCACACTGATATTTTCTTGGGACTCCAGCAGAGAGCAATGAAGGAGCTTGAATTCACCTTCTTGGAAAGTTTGAAAATGCACATGAAGTTTAGGAGAGGAGCTAAGCCATGGTAACTTTTGTTGAGTATGTCTGCGTAGACAGAGTTTCCATCACCGCAGAAGGAATGTCATTTAACCCACATAATCATCTCTAGCTGCTAAGCTGCGCTTACTGCAGATTATCCGCAACATATTTTACAGGGTGAGCTTTTATGTGTAATCCCTGAGTAACATTCCAGAGAGAAGTATTTTGGAGGGGGGGAAAGCCCAACTCTTAACTTTTTCAAATAATGGTTACATTTGAAAGTCAAAAAAGATGTAAAACCTTTCTTTCCTAGACGTATTACCAGCACAAACTGTACCAGAATTTACGACGCTTTTATTATGGCAGCATAACTCTACCGTGGACGCTCTGGCTCTGGACTATTCCTTAAGAAACAAAGTCCCCGAGAGAAATAAAACAAAATTAGCCAAAAATATTGGGCTGGATGATTTCAAAGGCTATGTACTAAAGGCCAAACACTTGTAATAATAGTAAAGAGTGGACTAAAAGTTAAAGCATTACTCAGTTCAAAGATATCTTGTTCTCACAGAAGACTGTAAAAAAACTCTCTTTTTCTGGGTCTGTTTTGTGCATTTAGATGTACCTTCTACTCCTTTCCACTGTATGCGAATGTTTATGACAAGGTTGGAGGACCTCATGTAACCTTCTATAAGTAAAGAAAGAGAAGCCAGTAAAGCAAGGCAAAATTGTTAATGGCAGGTGGAAAGAGGGAGGCCAAGAATAGAAAACAAAAGAACAATAATAATTAAACGCCCTCCCTGTCTTCTGTGAAAAGTAAAGGCACAGACAAGAAAGAACAACTGCAAAATTCTCACGAGAAAAACGCACTTTATCTGGCTCAAGTATTTTGTGCTACATTTCTTGCTGTTTTCTCATGCCAAACATCTTAACCATTGAAGGTGTCCCTTTTCTCTTTCTGGAATACAGCTAGGAAGATGGCTGTGTCATTGCTGTCAAGCTGTTATTCTCAGAGGTGTCCAGTTGAAAGTCCTAGATGAACTGATTTGCTCTGTCTCTTTAATATGGCATGACTTAACCACTTCCAGTTTCAGCAGCTGGACTTGCCCAGCCCTACAATTCTTTAATCTTTGAATGGTTATATAAGCTCCTTGGCAACTGGCATTTGTAAGTCCATGAAACTGTGCAGAATTTGCACTATGAGATGATGCCAAATGAGTCATGGCAGTAGATTAACTAGGACATGCAAAGCAGAGAGGAGGGAATGAGAGCACAAGAAGAGGGTACAATCTCCTTTTTCTCTGCAACAGGGCTAACACCGTAGAAATCAAAAGGAACACAAATCCTCCTAGGGGTAGTTCTTGCAAAAAACAAAGACTTCTTTTTGTGTTCACAGATCACAGCAAAATGCGGATGACAAAACCAGGCCATTAAGTCACATACAGTATGAAGCAGTATGAAAGAGGAAAGCAGCTGAGAGCGTCAACCCTGCTGAGTAGTCTCAGTATTCTTCTCGACATTAGCAGAAATTTGAAATGAGGCTCTGAAAATTACAAAGGAGGCAGAAGAAAAGGGAGCAATGACTCCTCTGGCATAGTGTTTCCTAACAGGGATCTTCAAAATGTAAAGATTGTATCATCCTTTCAACTGAAGGAAGGTATTAAAACAACAGGAAGGAAATGGCATCACATGCTAGAAAGACTGGGCAGTGTACTTCTAGACAGAAAGGCCACTGATGGAAAACCGACTAAACTGGCACCAATGCAGCAGCATTGTATTAAAGCCCAAAAATACCCACCGCTTCACTCTTTGCCATTCCGTTCATACGGACACGGCAGCTCTGCAACATTCCTACTGATCATCTCCTTGGCAAACTGGGAGTGAGGCTCCCTAGTGATGCAGAGTCCCCAGGCAGGTGCAGAGGAGAGCTGCTTTTTTGCAAAAACCAGGCTTTTGAAGCACTCAGGCCTTTATCAGTTCCATAGCTTTAAGCCATAACAAAATTCATTCAACCAACCATCCTACACCACGCTGTGAACACGTGACGATTCTAGAACTTGTTGATCTACCTCTGATTCAGCGGCCTCACCTTCCCATAGTCCTTTTCTGCTTAGCCAAAGTATCGGGCCTCAGCCCAAGGCCTTCCTTTTGTAAGCTTCTACCTATATGCAGCAGCAAACCACTACTTTTTTCCGTGCCAAGAGTTTAAGTAGATGATTTGCATCTGCCCTTCCGGTGAAACATAATGGGGAGAGAAAATCCTGTCGGAAATGTTCAGTCCTTCAGTTTTCTAGACAGGCCAAATCAAAAGAAAAGCAAGCTATAGGATTGTGTACTTGCTCTTACAAAGCACCTGCTGCCCTCTGACAATGAACTAGCAGAAAACCAGCAAAAATAAGACTTGAGGCAAACAACCCTTTGAAGGGAATTATGACATGATAAAGAAAGACAACACATTTCCAGCTTGTCGAGATACTTGAAATGTCAGCAAAGGCTTGAGGGCAAAGGCTGAACGAATGGGGAAAGGTTACAAGAATCCCAAGAAAAACATGACCATGGATTAAAAGAATCCCAACAGGTCAACTGACCTGTTGAAGTTTTCAGGAAATCAGTGGCTGCTGATTTAGATAGGCCATTCCAGTTAATTTACCCGCGCACCTTCCACTCCTTTTTCACCTGTCACCATCACAGGGTGAATTGTGACCATGGAATCACAATTCTTTGGATTCTGTTCTTAGCTTTAGGAGACAACTACAGCAGCTGAAGTAGCTGTTACTGATGTGATACCCAGGAACACAGAGTTGACATATTTCATTCATGTCCAATCACAACTGGCAATACTAAGAGGATAGGATTGGCCTCTTTTCATGATGCTTTTCTTATTTTACAGCCTGCTATGATTCTGCTGAAACTTTTTCATTAGTTTCTCTCTAAAAAGGAGAAAGTCCAATGTCCCTCCCTACTGGTGCAGGTTTACCATTCGGTTTGTCGAGTCTAAAAATGGAATTGGAACTAGCAGGAATTACTGTGTTTAAAGCGTCCCGTCCGTTCAGACAATCTCAGGTCGATAAAAGCCTAGATGTTATTGGCTAAATACTGTTTCCCCCAAGAGCGGACGCACGCAATTTAATCCAACTTTTTATAACAAACTCCAATAATACAGAATCCAGTCATACAAAAGAGTCACAAAGAAGCAGGAAGAATTATCGGACCATTTAGGGTAGCAAACTTCTCACCTTCTTTTGGAGTGAGCATAATCTGCTAGCTGAAGTAACAAACTTGAGGACAGAAATCGCCCTACTATTGAGAAGTTGTTGACAAGGGAACCACCTAAGCTGTGTGACTTTCCCTTTTCTATCCATTGGTCAAGCCTAGTAGCCTAAAATTTACGGGCTCAATCAAAGACAAATGCAATCTAGTCAGAGGTCTATGAAAAGTCCAAAACTAATCAGAATTCTTCTTAGACAATGGAAATGGAAGCAGAGCTACCAATTTCCTTGCAACATATCCCTAAAACTCATTCCTTTCTAGTCATAACTAATGTATAGCCACCAGTACAATCAGGAAAAGATGAAACTTACAGATGTCAGCGAGGGAAGGATTTGAAAGAACTCTTCCCATTATTCATCGTCTAGACAGCAACTATCATTAAAATCAGAGCCCTTTTAGTAGGGCTTTCCTTGTGGGAAATTCAGGACTCCAGGACAACGGAGCAAGAGGATTAAGCAGAAGCCATTGATTGTTGACATGATGCACTTACACATTCTAAATCTCTGCACACGCTAGGCCCGCATTTTTATCTTGGTGCCTTTGTTATGTCCACGCATTCTGTGCGCACCTCTGAGAAGATACGTTTGGTTACAGTCCAGGCGCTTTGCTGCCCCCCGTTATCGAGTTCTTGTAGTCTTGGAATTTGGTTTCTCAGCTTCTCTTTCTTATTTTAGCACGGCTTATGTCTTAGTAACCTTGATGAATTCCAGAGGGCTCTGAGAAAATTCTGATAAGAACATATTCCAGCTGGATGGCTGGTGCACCCTTTAGTCTAAGAGGTTCAGATACATTGCTACAATTTCCCCCTTCTTCGTCTTGCACCAGCTAAACCCTTTCCCACCCTATTTTCTTCCAAGACGCTCACCACTTTCATGATGCATGGAATAACAAGAAGCAATATAATAATGACTACTAGTAACAACAAAGTTCCCTTTACAAGATCTTTCAACCATCGAGTTGTTTCCCATCTCTCAAACCATTCAGGCGTAACCCTCTCATTCCCAATCAATTTCTTCATGTTATCTTGTCCTTGTTTGAGTTTCCAGTGAATGACTGCAGAATGGTTAGAAAGGTTCAAAAAACACATTCCTTCCAAATCCTCACACTCTTGCCCATGTGCTAACAAGAACGCTAGAGCAGCATTATTTTGCAGTGTGCAATGACTAATGGTATCTACACCAGTGAGAACCTGATTTAAAATCGCTGATCTTACCTTGAGTTGTTTGACCACCCAGCATCGCAACTTATTAAGCAAACTCAAAGCTTGACCAACAGCGACACCTGCTGTCAGGAGTGGCGCAATTAATAGAGAGGAGCGACCAAACCAGTACACAATTGAGGCAAAGGCGTTTTAAGCTTAGGCTTCTTCTTTCAGTTCCCTGGAGGCGAAGGGAGTTCTTCACACACAATGCATTGTGCCGCTGGTGGTAAGTTCCGGTGGGGCGCTTGTGCCGAAAGACGCCCAGGACACAATACCGTGTTGTTAATATTTGTTTGTCGCGTTTCGGAAGCTGCTACTAGCCGAGTCCCCCGGAGGCGAAGAAGCGGCTTCTTCGCACACAGAGCATTGTGGCGAGCGCAGGGAGCTCCTGAGAGCGGTTTGTGCTGAAAGAAGCCCGGGACCGGCACTTAGCTTCGGAGAGCTGCGTATCTGCGTCTTCTGCGTGTCTTGCCGCTCTACACTCAGCAAAAAGCTTTTCCACCATATCTTGCAAGGAGAAACTCTGCCAGGAAAGAAAACATCCAAAATCTTGTTCTAAAGCTTGCACGGAGGTCTGCAAAGAGTTTGGCAAGAATGAAAGGTAGTTGACCAAAACTCGTTCTTTTCCAATAGAATAACCATGGAAAAGGCAGGAGAGTGGTAAAGTACTGTTTTCTCTAAGTCTGAAGGCTGCCCACACTGTGCCTGTGTGCTGCAGCTTGCATCTTCGCCTTTGGGAAGCTGCCGCTCGCCGATTCTCCCGGAGGCGAAGAAGTGGCTTCTTCGCACACAGAGCATTGTGGCGAGCGCAGGGAGCTCCTGAGAGCGGTTTGTGCCGAAAGAAGCCCGGGACCGGCACTTAGCTTCGGAGAGCTGCGTATCTGCGTCTTCTGCGTGTCTTGCCGCTCTACACTCAGCAAAAAGCTTTTCCACCATATCTTGCAAGGAGAAACTCTGCCAGGAAAGAAAACATCCAAAATCTTGTTCTAAAGCTTGCACGGGGGTCTGCAAAGAGTTTGGCAAGAATGTAAGGTAGTTGTCCAAAACTCGTTCTTTTCCAATAGAATAACCATGGAAAAGGCAGGAGAGTGGTAAAGTACTGTTTTCTCTAAGTCTGAATGCTGCCCACACTGTGCCTGCGTGCTGCAGCTTGCATCTTCGCCTTTGGGAAGCTGCCGCTCGCCGATTCTCCGGGAGGCGAAGAAGCGGCTTCTTCGCACACAGAGCATTGTGGCGAGCGCAGAGAGCTCCTGAGAGCGGTTTGTGCCGAAAGAAGCCCGGGACCGGCACTTAGCTTCGGAGAGCTGCGTATCTGCGTCTTCTGCGTGTCTTGCCGCTCTACACTCAGCAAAAAGCTTTTCCACCATATCTTGCAAAGAGAAACTCTGCCAGGAAAGAAAACATCCAAAATCTTGTTCTAAAGCTTGCACGGGGGTCTGCAAAGAGTTTGGCAAGAATGAAAGGTAGTTGTCCAAAACTCGTTCTTTTCCAATAGAATAACCATGGAAAAGGCAGGAGAGTGGTAAAGTACTGTTTTCTCTAAGTCTGAATGCTGCCCACACTGTGCCTGTGTGCTGCAGCTTGCATCTTCGGCTTTGGGAAGCTGCCGCTCGCCGATTCTCCCGGAGGCGAAGAAGTGGCTTCTTCGCACACAGAGCATTGTGGCGAGCGCAGGGAGCTCCTGAGAGCGGTTTGTGCCGAAAGAAGCCCGGGACCGGCACTTAGCTTCGGAGAGCTGCGTATCTGCGTCTTCTGCGTGTCTTGCCGCTCTACACTCAGCAAAAAGCTTTTCCACCATATCTTGCAAGGAGAAACTCTGCCAGGAAAGAAAACATCCAAAATCTTGTTCTAAAGCTTGCACGGGGGTCTGCAAAGCGTTTGGCAAGAATGAAAGGTAGTTGTCCAAAACTCGTTCTTTTCCAATAGAATAACCATGGAAAAGGCAGGAGAGTGGTAAAGTACTGTTTTCTCTAAGTCTGAATGCTGCCCACACTGTGCCTGTGTGCTGCAGCTTGCATCTTCGCCTTTGGGAAGCTGCCGCTCGCCGATTCTCCCGGAGGCGAAGAAGCGGCTTCTTCGCACACAGAGCATTGTGGCGAGCGCAGGGAGCTCCTGAGAGCGGTTTGTGCCGAAAGAAGCCCGGGACCGGCACTTAGCTTCGGAGAGCTGCGTATCTGCGTCTTCTGCGTGTCTTGCCGCTCTACACTCAGCAAAAAGCTTTTCCACCATATCTTGCAAGGAGAAACTCTGCCAGGAAAGAAAACATCCAAAATCTTGTTCTAAAGCTTGCACGGGGGTCTGCAAAGAGTTTGGCAAGAATGAAAGGTAGTTGTCCAAAACTCGTTCTTTTCCAATAGAATAACCATGGAAAAGGCAGGAGAGTGGTAAAGTACTGTTTTCTCTAAGTCTGAAGGCTGCCCACACTGTGCCTGCGTGCTGCAGCTTGCATCTTCGCCTTTGCGAAGCTGCCGCTCGCCGATTCTCCCGGAGGCGAAGAAGCAGCTTCTTCGCACACAGAGCATTGTGGCGAGCGCAGGGAGCTCCTGAGAGCGGTTTGTGCCGAAAGAAGCCCGGGACCGGCACTTAGCTTCGGAGAGCTGCGTATCTGCGTCTTCTGCGTGTCTTGCCGCTCTACACTCAGCAAAAAGCTTTTCCACCATATCTTGCAAGGAGAAACTCTGCCAGGAAAGAAAACATCCAAAATCTTGTTCTAAAGCTTGCACGGGGGTCTGCAAAGAGTTTGGCAAGAATGAAAGGTAGTTGTCCAAAACTCGTTCTTTTCCAATAGAATAACCATGGAAAAGGCAGGAGAGTGGTAAAGTACTGTTTTCTCTAAGTCTGAAGGCTGCCCACACTGTGCCTGTGTGCTGCAGCTTGCATCTTCGCCTTTGGGAAGCTGCCGCTCGCCGATTCTCCCGGAGGCGAAGAAGCGGCTTCTTCGCACACAGAGCATTGTGGCGAGCGCAGGGAGCTCCTGAGAGCGGTTTGTGCCGAAAGAAGCCCGGGACCGGCACTTAGCTTCGGAGAGCTGCGTATCTGCGTCTTCTGCGTGTCTTGCCGCTCTACACTCAGCAAAAAGCTTTTCCACCATATCTTGCAAGGAGAAACTCTGCCAGGAAAGAAAACATCCAAAATCTTGTTCTAAAGCTTGCACGGGGGTCTGCAAAGAGTTTGGCAAGAATGAAAGGTAGTTGTCCAAAACTCGTTCTTTTCCAATAGAATAACCATGGAAAAGGCAGGAGAGTGGTAAAGTACTGTTTTCTCTAAGTCTGAATGCTGCCCACACTGTGCCTGTGTGCTGCAGCTTGCATCTTCGCCTTTGGGAAGCTGCCGCTCGCCGATTCTCCCGGAGGCGAAGAAGCGGCTTCTTCGCACACAGAGCATTGTGGCGAGCGCAGGGAGCTCCTGAGAGCGGTTTGTGCCGAAAGAAGCCCGGGACCGGCACTTAGCTTCGGAGAGCTGCGTATCTGCGTCTTCTGCGTGTCTTGCCGCTCTACACTCAGCAAAAAGCTTTTCCACCATATCTTGCAAGGAGAAACTCTGCCAGGAAAGAAAACATCCAAAATCTTGTTCTAAAGCTTGCACGGGGGTCTGCAAAGAGTTTGGCAAGAATGAAAGGTAGTTGTCCAAAACTCGTTCTTTTCCAATAGAATAACCATGGAAAAGGCAGGAGAGTGGTAAAGTACTGTTTTCTCTAAGTCTGAATGCTGCCCACACTGTGCCTGTGTGCTGAAACTTGCATCTTCGCCTTTGGGAAGCTGCCGCTCGCCGATTCTCCCGGAGGCGAAGAAGCGGCTTCTTCGCACACAGAGCATTGTGGCGAGCGCAGAGAGCTCCTGAGAGCGGTTTGTGCCGAAAGAAGCCCGGGACCGGCACTTAGCTTCGGAGAGCTGCGTATCTGCGTCTTCTGCGTGTCTTGCCGCTCTACACTCAGCAAAAAGCTTTTCCAGCATATCTTGCAAAGAGAAACTCTGCCAGGAAAGAAAACATCCAAAATCTTGTTCTAAAGCTTGCACGGAGGTCTGCAAAGAGTTTGGCAAGAATGTAAGGTAGTTGTCCAAAACTCGTTCTTTTCCAACAGAATAACCATAGAAAAGGCAGGAGAGTGGTAAAGTACTGTTTTCTCTAAGTCTGAATGCTGCCCACACTGTGCCTGTGTGCTGCAGCTTGCATCTTCGCCTTTGGGAAGCTGCCGCTCGCCGATTCTCCCGGAGGCGAAGAAGCGGCTTCTTCGCACACAGAGCATTGTGGCGAGCGCAGGGAGCTCCTGAGAGCGGTTTGTGCCGAAAGAAGCCCGGGACCGGCACTTAGCTTCGGAGAGCTGCGTATCTGCGTCTTCTGCGTGTCTTGCCGCTCTACACTCAGCAAAAAGCTTTTCCACCATATCTTGCAAGGAGAAACTCTGCCAGGAAAGAAAACATCCAAAATCTTGTTCTAAAGCTTGCACGGGGGTCTGCAAAGCGTTTGGCAAGAATGAAAGGTAGTTGTCCAAAACTCGTTCTTTTCCAATAGAATAACCATGGAAAAGGCAGGAGAGTGGTAAAGTACTGTTTTCTCTAAGTCTGAATGCTGCCCACACTGTGCCTGTGTGCTGCAGCTTGCATCTTCGCCTTTGGGAAGCTGCCGCTCGCCGATTCTCCCGGAGGCGAAGAAGCGGCTTCTTCGCACACAGAGCATTGTGGCGAGCGCAGGGAGCTCCTGAGAGCGGTTTGTGCCGAAAGAAGCCCGGGACCGGCACTTAGCTTCGGAGAGCTGCGTATCTGCGTCTTCTGCGTGTCTTGCCGCTCTACACTCAGCAAAAAGCTTTTCCACCATATCTTGCAAGGAGAAACTCTGCCAGGAAAGAAAACATCCAAAATCTTGTTCTAAAGCTTGCACGGGGGTCTGCAAAGAGTTTGGCAAGAATGAAAGGTAGTTGTCCAAAACTCGTTCTTTTCCAATAGAATAACCATGGAAAAGGCAGGAGAGTGGTAAAGTACTGTTTTCTCTAAGTCTGAAGGCTGCCCACACTGTGCCTGTGTGCTGCAGCTTGCATCTTCGCCTTTGGGAAGCTGCCGCTCGCCGATTCTCCCGGAGGCGAAGAAGCGGCTTCTTCGCACACAGAGCATTGTGGCGAGCGCAGGGAGCTCCTGAGAGCGGTTTGTGCCGAAAGAAGCCCGGGACCGGCACTTAGCTTCGGAGAGCTGCGTATCTGCGTCTTCTGCGTGTCTTGCCGCTCTACACTCAGCAAAAAGCTTTTCCACCATATCTTGCAAGGAGAAACTCTGCCAGGAAAGAAAACATCCAAAATCTTGTTCTAAAGCTTGCACGGGGGTCTGCAAAGAGTTTGGCAAGAATGAAAGGTAGTTGTCCAAAACTCGTTCTTTTCCAATAGAATAACCATGGAAAAGGCAGGAGAGTGGTAAAGTACTGTTTTCTCTAAGTCTGAATGCTGCCCACACTGTGCCTGTGTGCTGAAACTTGCATCTTCGCCTTTGGGAAGCTGCCGCTCGCCGATTCTCCGGGAGGCGAAGAAGCGGCTTCTTCGCACACAGAGCATTGTGGCGAGCGCAGAGAGCTCCTGAGAGCGGTTTGTGCCGAAAGAAGCCCGGGACCGGCACTTAGCTTCGGAGAGCTGCGTATCTGCGTCTTCTGCGTGTCTTGCCGCTCTACACTCAGCAAAAAGCTTTTCCACCATATCTTGCAAAGAGAAACTCTGCCAGGAAAGAAAACATCCAAAATCTTGTTCTAAAGCTTGCACGGAGGTCTGCAAAGAGTTTGGCAAGAATGTAAGGTAGTTGTCCAAAACTCGTTCTTTTCCAACAGAATAACCATGGAAAAGGCAGGAGAGTGGTAAAGTACTGTTTTCTCTAAGTCTGAAGGCTGCCCACACTGTGCCTGTGTGCTGCAGCTTGCATCTTCGCCTTTGGGAAGCTGCCGCTCGCCGATTCTCCCGGAGGCGAAGAAGTGGCTTCTTCGCACACAGAGCATTGTGGCGAGCGCAGGGAGCTCCTGAGAGCGGTTTGTGCCGAAAGAAGCCCGGGACCGGCACTTAGCTTCGGAGAGCTGCGTATCTGCGTCTTCTGCGTGTCTTGCCGCTCTACACTCAGCAAAAAGCTTTTCCACCATATCTTGCAAGGAGAAACTCTGCCAGGAAAGAAAACATCCAAAATCTTGTTCTAAAGCTTGCACGGGGGTCTGCAAAGAGTTTGGCAAGAATGTAAGGTAGTTGTCCAAAACTCGTTCTTTTCCAATAGAATAACCATGGAAAAGGCAGGAGAGTGGTAAAGTACTGTTTTCTCTAAGTCTGAATGCTGCCCACACTGTGCCTGCGTGCTGAAACTTGCATCTTCGCCTTTGGGAAGCTGCCGCTCGCCGATTCTCCGGGAGGCGAAGAAGCGGCTTCTTCGCACACAGAGCATTGTGGCGAGCGCAGAGAGCTCCTGAGAGCGGTTTGTGCCGAAAGAAGCCCGGGACCGGCACTTAGCTTCGGAGAGCTGCGTATCTGCGTCTTCTGCGTGTCTTGCCGCTCTACACTCAGCAAAAAGCTTTTCCACCATATCTTGCAAAGAGAAACTCTGCCAGGAAAGAAAACATCCAAAATCTTGTTCTAAAGCTTGCACGGAGGTCTGCAAAGAGTTTGGCAAGAATGTAAGGTAGTTGTCCAAAACTCGTTCTTTTCCAACAGAATAACCATAGAAAAGGCAGGAGAGTGGTAAAGTACTGTTTTCTCTAAGTCTGAATGCTGCCCACACTGTGCCTGTGTGCTGCAGCTTGCATCTTCGGCTTTGGGAAGCTGCCGCTCGCCGATTCTCCCGGAGGCGAAGAAGCGGCTTCTTCGCACACAGAGCATTGTGGCGAGCGCAGGGAGCTCCTGAGAGCGGTTTGTGCCGAAAGAAGCCCGGGACCGGCACTTAGCTTCGGAGAGCTGCGTATCTGCGTCTTCTGCGTGTCTTGCCGCTCTACACTCAGCAAAAAGCTTTTCCACCATATCTTGCAAGGAGAAACTCTGCCAGGAAAGAAAACATCCAAAATCTTGTTCTAAAGCTTGCACGGGGGTCTGCAAAGAGTTTGGCAAGAATGAAAGGTAGTTGTCCAAAACTCGTTCTTTTCCAATAGAATAACCATGGAAAAGGCAGGAGAGTGGTAAAGTACTGTTTTCTCTAAGTCTGAATGCTGCCCACACTGTGCCTGTGTGCTGCAGCTTGCATCTTCGCCTTTGGGAAGCTGCCGCTCGCCGATTCTCCCGGAGGCGAAGAAGCGGCTTCTTCGCACACAGAGCATTGTGGCGAGCGCAGGGAGCTCCTGAGAGCGGTTTGTGCCGAAAGAAGCCCGGGACCGGCACTTAGCTTCGGAGAGCTGCGTATCTGCGTCTTCTGCGTGTCTTGCCGCTCTACACTCAGCAAAAAGCTTTTCCACCATATCTTGCAAGGAGAAACTCTGCCAGGAAAGAAAACATCCAAAATCTTGTTCTAAAGCTTGCACGGGGGTCTGCAAAGAGTTTGGCAAGAATGAAAGGTAGTTGTCCAAAACTCGTTCTTTTCCAATAGAATAACCATGGAAAAGGCAGGAGAGTGGTAAAGTACTGTTTTCTCTAAGTCTGAATGCTGCCCACACTGTGCCTGTGTGCTGAAACTTGCATCTTCGCCTTTGGGAAGCTGCCGCTCGCCGATTCTCCCGGAGGCGAAGAAGCGGCTTCTTCGCACACAGAGCATTGTGGCGAGCGCAGAGAGCTCCTGAGAGCGGTTTGTGCCGAAAGAAGCCCGGGACCGGCACTTAGCTTCGGAGAGCTGCGTATCTGCGTCTTCTGCGTGTCTTGCCGCTCTACACTCAGCAAAAAGCTTTTCCAGCATATCTTGCAAAGAGAAACTCTGCCAGGAAAGAAAACATCCAAAATCTTGTTCTAAAGCTTGCACGGAGGTCTGCAAAGAGTTTGGCAAGAATGTAAGGTAGTTGTCCAAAACTCGTTCTTTTCCAACAGAATAACCATAGAAAAGGCAGGAGAGTGGTAAAGTACTGTTTTCTCTAAGTCTGAATGCTGCCCACACTGTGCCTGTGTGCTGCAGCTTGCATCTTCGCCTTTGGGAAGCTGCCGCTCGCCGATTCTCCCGGAGGCGAAGAAGCGGCTTCTTCGCACACAGAGCATTGTGGCGAGCGCAGGGAGCTCCTGAGAGCGGTTTGTGCCGAAAGAAGCCCGGGACCGGCACTTAGCTTCGGAGAGCTGCGTATCTGCGTCTTCTGCGTGTCTTGCCGCTCTACACTCAGCCAAAAGCTTTTCCACCATATCTTGCAAGGAGAAACTCTGCCAGGAAAGAAAACATCCAAAATCTTGTTCTAAAGCTTGCACGGGGGTCTGCAAAGCGTTTGGCAAGAATGAAAGGTAGTTGTCCAAAACTCGTTCTTTTCCAATAGAATAACCATGGAAAAGGCAGGAGAGTGGTAAAGTACTGTTTTCTCTAAGTCTGAATGCTGCCCACACTGTGCCTGTGTGCTGCAGCTTGCATCTTCGCCTTTGGGAAGCTGCCGCTCGCCGATTCTCCCGGAGGCGAAGAAGTGGCTTCTTCGCACACAGAGCATTGTGGCGAGCGCAGGGAGCTCCTGAGAGCGGTTTGTGCCGAAAGAAGCCCGGGACCGGCACTTAGCTTCGGAGAGCTGCGTATCTGCGTCTTCTGCGTGTCTTGCCGCTCTACACTCAGCAAAAAGCTTTTCCAGCATATCTTGCAAGGAGAAACTCTGCCAGGAAAGAAAACATCCAAAATCTTGTTCTAAAGCTTGCACGGGGGTCTGCAAAGAGTTTGGCAAGAATGAAAGGTAGTTGTCCAAAACTCGTTCTTTTCCAATAGAATAACCATGGAAAAGGCAGGAGAGTGGTAAAGTACTGTTTTCTCTAAGTCTGAATGCTGCCCACACTGTGCCTGCGTGCTGAAACTTGCATCTTCGCCTTTGGGAAGCTGCCGCTCGCCGATTCTCCGGGAGGCGAAGAAGCGGCTTCTTCGCACACAGAGCATTGTGGCGAGCGCAGAGAGCTCCTGAGAGCGGTTTGTGCCGAAAGAAGCCCGGGACCGGCACTTAGCTTCGGAGAGCTGCGTATCTGCGTCTTCTGCGTGTCTTGCCGCTCTACACTCAGCAAAAAGCTTTTCCACCATATCTTGCAAAGAGAAACTCTGCCAGGAAAGAAAACATCCAAAATCTTGTTCTAAAGCTTGCACGGAGGTCTGCAAAGAGTTTGGCAAGAATGTAAGGTAGTTGTCCAAAACTCGTTCTTTTCCAACAGAATAACCATAGAAAAGGCAGGAGAGTGGTAAAGTACTGTTTTCTCTAAGTCTGAATGCTGCCCACACTGTGCCTGTGTGCTGCAGCTTGCATCTTCGGCTTTGGGAAGCTGCCGCTCGCCGATTCTCCCGGAGGCGAAGAAGCGGCTTCTTCGCACACAGAGCATTGTGGCGAGCGCAGGGAGCTCCTGAGAGCGGTTTGTGCTGAAAGAAGGCCGGGACCGGCACTTAGCTTCGGAGAGCTGCGTATCTGCGTCTTCTGCGTGTCTTGCCGCTCTACACTCAGCAAAAAGCTTTTCCACCATATCTTGCAAGGAGAAACTCTGCCAGGAAAGAAAACATCCAAAATCTTGTTCTAAAGCTTGCACGGGGGTCTGCAAAGAGTTTGGCAAGAATGAAAGGTAGTTGTCCAAAACTCGTTCTTTTCCAATAGAATAACCATGGAAAAGGCAGGAGAGTGGTAAAGTACTGTTTTCTCTAAGTCTGAATGCTGCCCACACTGTGCCTGTGTGCTGCAGCTTGCATCTTCGCCTTTGGGAAGCTGCCGCTCGCCGATTCTCCCGGAGGCGAAGAAGCGGCTTCTTCGCACACAGAGCATTGTGGCGAGCGCAGGGAGCTCCTGAGAGCGGTTTGTGCCGAAAGAAGCCCGGGACCGGCACTTAGCTTCGGAGAGCTGCGTATCTGCGTCTTCTGCGTGTCTTGCCGCTCTACACTCAGCAAAAAGCTTTTCCACCATATCTTGCAAGGAGAAACTCTGCCAGGAAAGAAAACATCCAAAATCTTGTTCTAAAGCTTGCACGGGGGTCTGCAAAGCGTTTGGCAAGAATGAAAGGTAGTTGTCCAAAACTCGTTCTTTTCCAATAGAATAACCATGGAAAAGGCAGGAGAGTGGTAAAGTACTGTTTTCTCTAAGTCTGAATGCTGCCCACACTGTGCCTGTGTGCTGAAACTTGCATCTTCGCCTTTGGGAAGCTGCCGCTCGCCGATTCTCCGGGAGGCGAAGAAGCGGCTTCTTCGCACACAGAGCATTGTGGCGAGCGCAGAGAGCTCCTGAGAGCGGTTTGTGCCGAAAGAAGCCCGGGACCGGCACTTAGCTTCGGAGAGCTGCGTATCTGCGTCTTCTGCGTGTCTTGCCGCTCTACACTCAGCAAAAAGCTTTTCCACCATATCTTGCAAAGAGAAACTCTGCCAGGAAAGAAAACATCCAAAATCTTGTTCTAAAGCTTGCACGGAGGTCTGCAAAGAGTTTGGCAAGAATGTAAGGTAGTTGTCCAAAACTCGTTCTTTTCCAACAGAATAACCATAGAAAAGGCAGGAGAGTGGTAAAGTACTGTTTTCTCTAAGTCTGAATGCTGCCCACACTGTGCCTGTGTGCTGCAGCTTGCATCTTCGCCTTTGGGAAGCTGCCGCTCGCCGATTCTCCCGGAGGCGAAGAAGCGGCTTCTTCGCACACAGAGCATTGTGGCGAGCGCAGGGAGCTCCTGAGAGCGGTTTGTGCCGAAAGAAGGCCGGGACCGGCACTTAGCTTCGGAGAGCTGCGTATCTGCGTCTTCTGCGTGTCTTGCCGCTCTACACTCAGCAAAAAGCTTTTCCACCATATCTTGCAAGGAGAAACTCTGCCAGGAAAGAAAACATCCAAAATCTTGTTCTAAAGCTTGCACGGGGGTCTGCAAAGCGTTTGGCAAGAATGAAAGGTAGTTGTCCAAAACTCGTTCTTTTCCAATAGAATAACCATGGAAAAGGCAGGAGAGTGGTAAAGTACTGTTTTCTCTAAGTCTGAATGCTGCCCACACTGTGCCTGTGTGCTGCAGCTTGCATCTTCGCCTTTGGGAAGCTGCCGCTCGCCGATTCTCCCGCAGGCGAAGAAGCGGCTTCTTCGCACACAGAGCATTGTGGCGAGCGCAGGGAGCTCCTGAGAGCGGTTTGTGCCGAAAGAAGCCCGGGACCGGCACTTAGCTTCGGAGAGCTGCGTATCTGCGTCTTCTGCGTGTCTTGCCGCTCTACACTCAGCAAAAAGCTTTTCCACCATATCTTGCAAGGAGAAACTCTGCCAGGAAAGAAAACATCCAAAATCTTGTTCTAAAGCTTGCACGGGGGTCTGCAAAGAGTTTGGCAAGAATGAAAGGTAGTTGTCCAAAACTCGTTCTTTTCCAATAGAATAACCATGGAAAAGGCAGGAGAGTGGTAAAGTACTGTTTTCTCTAAGTCTGAAGGCTGCCCACACTGTGCCTGCGTGCTGCAGCTTGCATCTTCGCCTTTGGGAAGCTGCCGCTCGCCGATTCTCCCGGAGGCGATGAAGCGGCTTCTTCGCACACAGAGCATTGTGGCGAGCGCAGGGAGCTCCTGAGAGCGGTTTGTGCCGAAAGAAGCCCGGGACCGGCACTTAGCTTCGGAGAGCTGCGTATCTGCGTCTTCTGCGTGTCTTGCCGCTCTACACTCAGCAAAAAGCTTTTCCAGCATATCTTGCAAGGAGAAACTCTGCCAGGAAAGAAAACATCCAAAATCTTGTTCTAAAGCTTGCACGGGGGTCTGCAAAGAGTTTGGCAAGAATGAAAGGTAGTTGTCCAAAACTCGTTCTTTTCCAATAGAATAACCATGGAAAAGGCAGGAGAGTGGTAAAGTACTGTTTTCTCTAAGTCTGAAGGCTGCCCACACTGTGCCTGTGTGCTGCAGCTTGCATCTTCGCCTTTGGGAAGCTGCCGCTGGCCGATTCTCCCGCAGGCGAAGAAGCGGCTTCTTCGCACACAGAGCATTGTGGCGAGCGCAGGGAGCTCCTGAGAGCGGTTTGTGCCGAAAGAAGCCCGGGACCGGCACTTAGCTTCGGAGAGCTGCGTATCTGCGTCTTCTGCGTGTCTTGCCGCTCTACACTCAGCAAAAAGCTTTTCCACCATATCTTGCAAGGAGAAACTCTGCCAGGAAAGAAAACATCCAAAATCTTGTTCTAAAGCTTGCACGGGGGTCTGCAAAGAGTTTGGCAAGAATGAAAGGTAGTTGTCCAAAACTCGTTCTTTTCCAATAGAATAACCATGGAAAAGGCAGGAGAGTGGTAAAGTACTGTTTTCTCTAAGTCTGAATGCTGCCCACACTGTGCCTGTGTGCTGCAGCTTGCATCTTCGCCTTTGGGAAGCTGCCGCTCGCCGATTCTCCCGGAGGCGAAGAAGCGGCTTCTTCGCACACAGAGCATTGTGGCAAGCGCAGGGAGCTCCTGAGAGCGGTTTGTGCCGAAAGAAGCCCGGGACCGGCACTTAGCTTCGGAGAGCTGCGTATCTGCGTCTTCTGCGTGTCTTGCCGCTCTACACTCAGCAAAAAGCTTTTCCACCATATCTTGCAAGGAGAAACTCTGCCAGGAAAGAAAACATCCAAAATCTTGTTCTAAAGCTTGCACGGGGGTCTGCAAAGAGTTTGGCAAGAATGAAAGGTAGTTGTCCAAAACTCGTTCTTTTCCAATAGAATAACCATGGAAAAGGCAGGAGAGTGGTAAAGTACTGTTTTCTCTAAGTCTGAAGGCTGCCCACACTGTGCCTGTGTGCTGCAGCTTGCATCTTCGCCTTTGGGAAGCTGCCGCTCGCCGATTCTCCCGGAGGCGAAGAAGCGGCTTCTTCGCACACAGAGCATTGTGGCGAGCGCAGGGAGCTCCTGAGAGCGGTTTGTGCCGAAAGAAGCCCGGGACCGGCACTTAGCTTCGGAGAGCTGCGTATCTGCGTCTTCTGCGTGTCTTGCCGCTCTACACTCAGCAAAAAGCTTTTCCACCATATCTTGCAAAGAGAAACTCTGCCAGGAAAGAAAACATCCAAAATCTTGTTCTAAAGCTTGCACGGGGGTCTGCAAAGAGTTTGGCAAGAATGAAAGGTAGTTGTCCAAAACTCGTTCTTTTCCAATAGAATAACCATGGAAAAGGCAGGAGAGTGCTAAAGTACTGTTTTCTCTAAGTCTGAAGGCTGCCCACACTGTGCCTGCGTGCTGCAGCTTGCATCTTCGCCTTTGGGAAGCTGCCGCTCGCCGATTCTCCCGCAGGCGAAGAAGCGGCTTCTTCGCACACAGAGCATTGTGGCGAGCGCAGGGAGCTCCTGAGAGCGGTTTGTGCCGAAAGAAGCCCGGGACCGGCACTTAGCTTCGGAGAGCTGCGTATCTGCGTCTTCTGCGTGTCTTGCCGCTCTACACTCAGCAAAAAGCTTTTCCAGCATATCTTGCAAGGAGAAACTCTGCCAGGAAAGAAAACATCCAAAATCTTGTTCTAAAGCTTGCACGGAGGTCTGCAAAGAGTTTGGCAAGAATGAAAGGTAGTTGTCCAAAGCTCGTTCTTTTCCAATAGAATAACCATGGAAAAGGCAGGAGAGTGGTAAAGTACTGTTTTCTCTAAGTCTGAAGGCTGCCCACACTGTGCCTGCGTGCTGCAGCTTGCATCTTCGCCTTTGGGAAGCTGCCGCTCGCCGATTCTCCGGGAGGCGAAGAAGCGGCTTCTTCGCACACAGAGCATTGTGGCGAGCGCAGAGAGCTCCTGAGAGCGGTTTGTGCCGAAAGAAGCCCGGGACCGGCACTTAGCTTCGGAGAGCTGCGTATCTGCGTCTTCTGCGTGTCTTGCCGCTCTACACTCAGCAAAAAGCTTTTCCACCATATCTTGCAAAGAGAAACTCTGCCAGGAAAGAAAACATCCAAAATCTTGTTCTAAAGCTTGCACGGGGGTCTGCAAAGAGTTTGGCAAGAATGAAAGGTAGTTGTCCAAAACTCGTTCTTTTCCAATAGAATAACCATGGAAAAGGCAGGAGAGTGGTAAAGTACTGTTTTCTCTAAGTCTGAATGCTGCCCACACTGTGCCTGTGTGCTGCAGCTTGCATCTTCGGCTTTGGGAAGCTGCCGCTCGCCGATTCTCCCGGAGGCGAAGAAGTGGCTTCTTCGCACACAGAGCATTGTGGCGAGCGCAGGGAGCTCCTGAGAGCGGTTTGTGCCGAAAGAAGCCCGGGACCGGCACTTAGCTTCGGAGAGCTGCGTATCTGCGTCTTCTGCGTGTCTTGCCGCTCTACACTCAGCAAAAAGCTTTTCCACCATATCTTGCAAGGAGAAACTCTGCCAGGAAAGAAAACATCCAAAATCTTGTTCTAAAGCTTGCACGGGGGTCTGCAAAGCGTTTGGCAAGAATGAAAGGTAGTTGTCCAAAACTCGTTCTTTTCCAATAGAATAACCATGGAAAAGGCAGGAGAGTGGTAAAGTACTGTTTTCTCTAAGTCTGAATGCTGCCCACACTGTGCCTGTGTGCTGCAGCTTGCATCTTCGCCTTTGGGAAGCTGCCGCTCGCCGATTCTCCCGGAGGCGAAGAAGCGGCTTCTTCGCACACAGAGCATTGTGGCGAGCGCAGGGAGCTCCTGAGAGCGGTTTGTGCTGAAAGAAGCCCGGGACCGGCACTTAGCTTCGGAGAGCTGCGTATCTGCGTCTTCTGCGTGTCTTGCCGCTCTACACTCAGCAAAAAGCTTTTCCACCATATCTTGCAAGGAGAAACTCTGCCAGGAAAGAAAACATCCAAAATCTTGTTCTAAAGCTTGCACGGGGGTCTGCAAAGAGTTTGGCAAGAATGAAAGGTAGTTGTCCAAAACTCGTTCTTTTCCAATAGAATAACCATGGAAAAGGCAGGAGAGTGGTAAAGTACTGTTTTCTCTAAGTCTGAAGGCTGCCCACACTGTGCCTGCGTGCTGCAGCTTGCATCTTCGCCTTTGCGAAGCTGCCGCTCGCCGATTCTCCCGGAGGCGAAGAAGCAGCTTCTTCGCACACAGAGCATTGTGGCGAGCGCAGGGAGCTCCTGAGAGCGGTTTGTGCCGAAAGAAGCCCGGGACCGGCACTTAGCTTCGGAGAGCTGCGTATCTGCGTCTTCTGCGTGTCTTGCCGCTCTACACTCAGCAAAAAGCTTTTCCACCATATCTTGCAAGGAGAAACTCTGCCAGGAAAGAAAACATCCAAAATCTTGTTCTAAAGCTTGCACGGGGGTCTGCAAAGAGTTTGGCAAGAATGAAAGGTAGTTGTCCAAAACTCGTTCTTTTCCAATAGAATAACCATGGAAAAGGCAGGAGAGTGGTAAAGTACTGTTTTCTCTAAGTCTGAAGGCTGCCCACACTGTGCCTGTGTGCTGCAGCTTGCATCTTCGCCTTTGGGAAGCTGCCGCTCGCCGATTCTCCCGGAGGCAAAGAAGCGGCTTCTTCGCACACAGAGCATTGTGGCGAGCGCAGGGAGCTCCTGAGAGCGGTTTGTGCCGAAAGAAGCCCGGGACCGGCACTTAGCTTCGGAGAGCTGCGTATCTGCGTCTTCTGCGTGTCTTGCCGCTCTACACTCAGCAAAAAGCTTTTCCACCATATCTTGCAAGGAGAAACTCTGCCAGGAAAGAAAACATCCAAAATCTTGTTCTAAAGCTTGCACGGGGGTCTGCAAAGAGTTTGGCAAGAATGAAAGGTAGTTGTCCAAAACTCGTTCTTTTCCAATAGAATAACCATGGAAAAGGCAGGAGAGTGGTAAAGTACTGTTTTCTCTAAGTCTGAATGCTGCCCACACTGTGCCTGTGTGCTGCAGCTTGCATCTTCGCCTTTGGGAAGCTGCCGCTCGCCGATTCTCCCGCAGGCGAAGAAGCGGCTTCTTCGCACACAGAGCATTGTGGCGAGCGCAGGGAGCTCCTGAGAGCGGTTTGTGCCGAAAGAAGCCCGGGACCGGCACTTAGCTTCGGAGAGCTGCGTATCTGCGTCTTCTGCGTGTCTTGCCGCTCTACACTCAGCAAAAAGCTTTTCCACCATATCTTGCAAGGAGAAACTCTGCCAGGAAAGAAAACATCCAAAATCTTGTTCTAAAGCTTGCACGGGGGTCTGCAAAGAGTTTGGCAAGAATGAAAGGTAGTTGTCCAAAACTCGTTCTTTTCCAATAGAATAACCATGGAAAAGGCAGGAGAGTGGTAAAGTACTGTTTTCTCTAAGTCTGAATGCTGCCCACACTGTGCCTGTGTGCTGAAACTTGCATCTTCGCCTTTGGGAAGCTGCCGCTCGCCGATTCTCCCGGAGGCGAAGAAGCGGCTTCTTCGCACACAGAGCATTGTGGCGAGCGCAGAGAGCTCCTGAGAGCGGTTTGTGCCGAAAGAAGCCCGGGACCGGCACTTAGCTTCGGAGAGCTGCGTATCTGCGTCTTCTGCGTGTCTTGCCGCTCTACACTCAGCAAAAAGCTTTTCCAGCATATCTTGCAAAGAGAAACTCTGCCAGGAAAGAAAACATCCAAAATCTTGTTCTAAAGCTTGCACGGAGGTCTGCAAAGAGTTTGGCAAGAATGAAAGGTAGTTGTCCAAAACTCGTTCTTTTCCAACAGAATAACCATAGAAAAGGCAGGAGAGTGGTAAAGTACTGTTTTCTCTAAGTCTGAATGCTGCCCACACTGTGCCTGTGTGCTGCAGCTTGCATCTTCGCCTTTGGGAAGCTGCCGCTCGCCGATTCTCCCGGAGGCGAAGAAGCGGCTTCTTCGCACACAGAGCATTGTGGCGAGCGCAGGGAGCTCCTGAGAGCGGTTTGTGCCGAAAGAAGGCCGGGACCGGCACTTAGCTTCGGAGAGCTGCGTATCTGCGTCTTCTGCGTGTCTTGCCGCTCTACACTCAGCAAAAAGCTTTTCCACCATATCTTGCAAGGAGAAACTCTGCCAGGAAAGAAAACATCCAAAATCTTGTTCTAAAGCTTGCACGGGGGTCTGCAAAGCGTTTGGCAAGAATGAAAGGTAGTTGTCCAAAACTCGTTCTTTTCCAATAGAATAACCATGGAAAAGGCAGGAGAGTGGTAAAGTACTGTTTTCTCTAAGTCTGAATGCTGCCCACACTGTGCCTGTGTGCTGCAGCTTGCATCTTCGCCTTTGGGAAGCTGCCGCTCGCCGATTCTCCCGGAGGCGAAGAAGCGGCTTCTTCGCACACAGAGCATTGTGGCGAGCGCAGGGAGCTCCTGAGAGCGGTTTGTGCCGAAAGAAGCCCGGGACCGGCACTTAGCTTCGGAGAGCTGCGTATCTGCGTCTTCTGCGTGTCTTGCTGCTCTACACTCAGCAAAAAGCTTTTCCAGCATATCTTGCAAGGAGAAACTCTGCCAGGAAAGAAAACATCCAAAATCTTGTTCTAAAGCTTGCACGGGGGTCTGCAAAGAGTTTGGCAAGAATGAAAGGTAGTTGTCCAAAACTCGTTCTTTTCCAATAGAATAACCATGGAAAAGGCAGGAGAGTGGTAAAGTACTGTTTTCTCTAAGTCTGAAGGCTGCCCACACTGTGCCTGTGTGCTGCAGCTTGCATCTTCGCCTTTGGGAAGCTGCCGCTCGCCGATTCTCCCGGAGGCGAAGAAGCGGCTTCTTCACACAGAGCATTGTGGCGAGCGCAGGGAGCTCCTGAGAGCGGTTTGTGCCGAAAGAAGCCCGGGACCGGCACTTAGCTTCGGAGAGCTGCGTATCTGCGTCTTCTGCGTGTCTTGCCGCTCTACACTCAGCAAAAAGCTTTTCCACCATATCTTGCAAGGAGAAACTCTGCCAGGAAAGAAAACATCCAAAATCTTGTTCTAAAGCTTGCACGGGGGTCTGCAAAGCGTTTGGCAAGAATGAAAGGTAGTTGTCCAAAACTCGTTCTTTTCCAATAGAATAACCATGGAAAAGGCAGGAGAGTGGTAAAGTACTGTTTTCTCTAAGTCTGAATGCTGCCCACACTGTGCCTGTGTGCTGCAGCTTGCATCTTCGCCTTTGGGAAGCTGCCGCTCGCCGATTCTCCCGCAGGCGAAGAAGCGGCTTCTTCGCACACAGAGCATTGTGGCGAGCGCAGGGAGCTCCTGAGAGCGGTTTGTGCCGAAAGAAGCCCGGGACCGGCACTTAGCTTCGGAGAGCTGCGTATCTGCGTCTTCTGCGTGTCTTGCCGCTCTACACTCAGCAAAAAGCTTTTCCACCATATCTTGCAAGGAGAAACTCTGCCAGGAAAGAAAACATCCAAAATCTTGTTCTAAAGCTTGCACGGGGGTCTGCAAAGAGTTTGGCAAGAATGAAAGGTAGTTGTCCAAAACTCGTTCTTTTCCAATAGAATAACCATGGAAAAGGCAGGAGAGTGCTAAAGTACTGTTTTCTCTAAGTCTGAAGGCTGCCCACACTGTGCCTGTGTGCTGCAGCTTGCATCTTCGCCTTTGGGAAGCTGCCGCTCGCCGATTCTCCCGGAGGCGAAGAAGCGGCTTCTTCGCACACAGAGCATTGTGGCGAGCGCAGGGAGCTCCTGAGAGCGGTTTGTGCCGAAAGAAGCCCGGGACCGGCACTTAGCTTCGGAGAGCTGCGTATCTGCGTCTTCTGCGTGTCTTGCCGCTCTACACTCAGCAAAAAGCTTTTCCAGCATATCTTGCAAGGAGAAACTCTGCCAG
Organism: Molothrus aeneus; assembly: GCF_037042795.1. Classification (NCBI taxonomy): domain Eukaryota; kingdom Metazoa; phylum Chordata; class Aves; order Passeriformes; family Icteridae; genus Molothrus; species Molothrus aeneus. The sequence continues at coordinate 108,569 of NW_027098783.1, forward strand.
GAAAGAAAACATCCAAAATCTTGTTCTAAAGCTTGCACGGGGGTCTGCAAAGAGTTTGGCAAGAATGTAAGGTAGTTGTCCAAAACTCGTTCTTTTCCAATAGAATAACCATGGAAAAGGCAGGAGAGTGGTAAAGTACTGTTTTCTCTAAGTCTGAATGCTGCCCACACTGTGCCTGCGTGCTGAAACTTGCATCTTCGCCTTTGGGAAGCTGCCGCTCGCCGATTCTCCGGGAGGCGAAGAAGCGGCTTCTTCGCACACAGAGCATTGTGGCGAGCGCAGAGAGCTCCTGAGAGCGGTTTGTGCCGAAAGAAGCCCGGGACCGGCACTTAGCTTCGGAGAGCTGCGTATCTGCGTCTTCTGCGTGTCTTGCCGCTCTACACTCAGCAAAAAGCTTTTCCACCATATCTTGCAAAGAGAAACTCTGCCAGGAAAGAAAACATCCAAAATCTTGTTCTAAAGCTTGCACGGAGGTCTGCAAAGAGTTTGGCAAGAATGTAAGGTAGTTGTCCAAAACTCGTTCTTTTCCAACAGAATAACCATAGAAAAGGCAGGAGAGTGGTAAAGTACTGTTTTCTCTAAGTCTGAATGCTGCCCACACTGTGCCTGTGTGCTGCAGCTTGCATCTTCGGCTTTGGGAAGCTGCCGCTCGCCGATTCTCCCGGAGGCGAAGAAGCGGCTTCTTCGCACACAGAGCATTGTGGCGAGCGCAGGGAGCTCCTGAGAGCGGTTTGTGCTGAAAGAAGGCCGGGACCGGCACTTAGCTTCGGAGAGCTGCGTATCTGCGTCTTCTGCGTGTCTTGCCGCTCTACACTCAGCAAAAAGCTTTTCCACCATATCTTGCAAGGAGAAACTCTGCCAGGAAAGAAAACATCCAAAATCTTGTTCTAAAGCTTGCACGGGGGTCTGCAAAGAGTTTGGCAAGAATGAAAGGTAGTTGTCCAAAACTCGTTCTTTTCCAATAGAATAACCATGGAAAAGGCAGGAGAGTGGTAAAGTACTGTTTTCTCTAAGTCTGAATGCTGCCCACACTGTGCCTGTGTGCTGCAGCTTGCATCTTCGCCTTTGGGAAGCTGCCGCTCGCCGATTCTCCCGGAGGCGAAGAAGCGGCTTCTTCGCACACAGAGCATTGTGGCGAGCGCAGGGAGCTCCTGAGAGCGGTTTGTGCCGAAAGAAGCCCGGGACCGGCACTTAGCTTCGGAGAGCTGCGTATCTGCGTCTTCTGCGTGTCTTGCCGCTCTACACTCAGCAAAAAGCTTTTCCACCATATCTTGCAAGGAGAAACTCTGCCAGGAAAGAAAACATCCAAAATCTTGTTCTAAAGCTTGCACGGGGGTCTGCAAAGCGTTTGGCAAGAATGAAAGGTAGTTGTCCAAAACTCGTTCTTTTCCAATAGAATAACCATGGAAAAGGCAGGAGAGTGGTAAAGTACTGTTTTCTCTAAGTCTGAATGCTGCCCACACTGTGCCTGTGTGCTGCAGCTTGCATCTTCGCCTTTGGGAAGCTGCCGCTCGCCGATTCTCCCGGAGGCGAAGAAGCGGCTTCTTCGCACACAGAGCATTGTGGCGAGCGCAGGGAGCTCCTGAGAGCGGTTTGTGCCGAAAGAAGCCCGGGACCGGCACTTAGCTTCGGAGAGCTGCGTATCTGCGTCTTCTGCGTGTCTTGCCGCTCTACACTCAGCAAAAAGCTTTTCCACCATATCTTGCAAGGAGAAACTCTGCCAGGAAAGAAAACATCCAAAATCTTGTTCTAAAGCTTGCACGGGGGTCTGCAAAGAGTTTGGCAAGAATGAAAGGTAGTTGTCCAAAACTCGTTCTTTTCCAATAGAATAACCATGGAAAAGGCAGGAGAGTGGTAAAGTACTGTTTTCTCTAAGTCTGAAGGCTGCCCACACTGTGCCTGTGTGCTGCAGCTTGCATCTTCGCCTTTGGGAAGCTGCCGCTCGCCGATTCTCCCGGAGGCGAAGAAGCGGCTTCTTCACACAGAGCATTGTGGCGAGCGCAGGGAGCTCCTGAGAGCGGTTTGTGCCGAAAGAAGCCCGGGACCGGCACTTAGCTTCGGAGAGCTGCGTATCTGCGTCTTCTGCGTGTCTTGCCGCTCTACACTCAGCAAAAAGCTTTTCCACCATATCTTGCAAGGAGAAACTCTGCCAGGAAAGAAAACATCCAAAATCTTGTTCTAAAGCTTGCACGGGGGTCTGCAAAGCGTTTGGCAAGAATGAAAGGTAGTTGTCCAAAACTCGTTCTTTTCCAATAGAATAACCATGGAAAAGGCAGGAGAGTGGTAAAGTACTGTTTTCTCTAAGTCTGAATGCTGCCCACACTGTGCCTGTGTGCTGCAGCTTGCATCTTCGCCTTTGGGAAGCTGCCGCTCGCCGATTCTCCCGCAGGCGAAGAAGCGGCTTCTTCGCACACAGAGCATTGTGGCGAGCGCAGGGAGCTCCTGAGAGCGGTTTGTGCCGAAAGAAGCCCGGGACCGGCACTTAGCTTCGGAGAGCTGCGTATCTGCGTCTTCTGCGTGTCTTGCCGCTCTACACTCAGCAAAAAGCTTTTCCACCATATCTTGCAAGGAGAAACTCTGCCAGGAAAGAAAACATCCAAAATCTTGTTCTAAAGCTTGCACGGGGGTCTGCAAAGAGTTTGGCAAGAATGAAAGGTAGTTGTCCAAAACTCGTTCTTTTCCAATAGAATAACCATGGAAAAGGCAGGAGAGTGCTAAAGTACTGTTTTCTCTAAGTCTGAAGGCTGCCCACACTGTGCCTGTGTGCTGCAGCTTGCATCTTCGCCTTTGGGAAGCTGCCGCTCGCCGATTCTCCCGGAGGCGAAGAAGCGGCTTCTTCGCACACAGAGCATTGTGGCGAGCGCAGGGAGCTCCTGAGAGCGGTTTGTGCCGAAAGAAGCCCGGGACCGGCACTTAGCTTCGGAGAGCTGCGTATCTGCGTCTTCTGCGTGTCTTGCCGCTCTACACTCAGCAAAAAGCTTTTCCAGCATATCTTGCAAGGAGAAACTCTGCCAGGAAAGAAAACATCCAAAATCTTGTTCTAAAGCTTGCACGGGGGTCTGCAAAGAGTTTGGCAAGAATGTAAGGTAGTTGTCCAAAACTCGTTCTTTTCCAATAGAATAACCATGGAAAAGGCAGGAGAGTGGTAAAGTACTGTTTTCTCTAAGTCTGAATGCTGCCCACACTGTGCCTGCGTGCTGAAACTTGCATCTTCGCCTTTGGGAAGCTGCCGCTCGCCGATTCTCCGGGAGGCGAAGAAGCGGCTTCTTCGCACACAGAGCATTGTGGCGAGCGCAGAGAGCTCCTGAGAGCGGTTTGTGCCGAAAGAAGCCCGGGACCGGCACTTAGCTTCGGAGAGCTGCGTATCTGCGTCTTCTGCGTGTCTTGCCGCTCTACACTCAGCAAAAAGCTTTTCCACCATATCTTGCAAAGAGAAACTCTGCCAGGAAAGAAAACATCCAAAATCTTGTTCTAAAGCTTGCACGGAGGTCTGCAAAGAGTTTGGCAAGAATGTAAGGTAGTTGTCCAAAACTCGTTCTTTTCCAACAGAATAACCATAGAAAAGGCAGGAGAGTGGTAAAGTACTGTTTTCTCTAAGTCTGAATGCTGCCCACACTGTGCCTGTGTGCTGCAGCTTGCATCTTCGGCTTTGGGAAGCTGCCGCTCGCCGATTCTCCCGGAGGCGAAGAAGCGGCTTCTTCGCACACAGAGCATTGTGGCGAGCGCAGGGAGCTCCTGAGAGCGGTTTGTGCTGAAAGAAGGCCGGGACCGGCACTTAGCTTCGGAGAGCTGCGTATCTGCGTCTTCTGCGTGTCTTGCCGCTCTACACTCAGCAAAAAGCTTTTCCACCATATCTTGCAAGGAGAAACTCTGCCAGGAAAGAAAACATCCAAAATCTTGTTCTAAAGCTTGCACGGGGGTCTGCAAAGAGTTTGGCAAGAATGAAAGGTAGTTGTCCAAAACTCGTTCTTTTCCAATAGAATAACCATGGAAAAGGCAGGAGAGTGGTAAAGTACTGTTTTCTCTAAGTCTGAATGCTGCCCACACTGTGCCTGTGTGCTGCAGCTTGCATCTTCGCCTTTGGGAAGCTGCCGCTCGCCGATTCTCCCGGAGGCGAAGAAGCGGCTTCTTCGCACACAGAGCATTGTGGCGAGCGCAGGGAGCTCCTGAGAGCGGTTTGTGCCGAAAGAAGCCCGGGACCGGCACTTAGCTTCGGAGAGCTGCGTATCTGCGTCTTCTGCGTGTCTTGCCGCTCTACACTCAGCAAAAAGCTTTTCCACCATATCTTGCAAGGAGAAACTCTGCCAGGAAAGAAAACATCCAAAATCTTGTTCTAAAGCTTGCACGGGGGTCTGCAAAGCGTTTGGCAAGAATGAAAGGTAGTTGTCCAAAACTCGTTCTTTTCCAATAGAATAACCATGGAAAAGGCAGGAGAGTGGTAAAGTACTGTTTTCTCTAAGTCTGAATGCTGCCCACACTGTGCCTGTGTGCTGCAGCTTGCATCTTCGCCTTTGGGAAGCTGCCGCTCGCCGATTCTCCCGGAGGCGAAGAAGCGGCTTCTTCGCACACAGAGCATTGTGGCGAGCGCAGGGAGCTCCTGAGAGCGGTTTGTGCCGAAAGAAGCCCGGGACCGGCACTTAGCTTCGGAGAGCTGCGTATCTGCGTCTTCTGCGTGTCTTGCCGCTCTACACTCAGCAAAAAGCTTTTCCACCATATCTTGCAAGGAGAAACTCTGCCAGGAAAGAAAACATCCAAAATCTTGTTCTAAAGCTTGCACGGGGGTCTGCAAAGAGTTTGGCAAGAATGAAAGGTAGTTGTCCAAAACTCGTTCTTTTCCAATAGAATAACCATGGAAAAGGCAGGAGAGTGGTAAAGTACTGTTTTCTCTAAGTCTGAAGGCTGCCCACACTGTGCCTGTGTGCTGCAGCTTGCATCTTCGCCTTTGGGAAGCTGCCGCTCGCCGATTCTCCCGGAGGCGAAGAAGCGGCTTCTTCACACAGAGCATTGTGGCGAGCGCAGGGAGCTCCTGAGAGCGGTTTGTGCCGAAAGAAGCCCGGGACCGGCACTTAGCTTCGGAGAGCTGCGTATCTGCGTCTTCTGCGTGTCTTGCCGCTCTACACTCAGCAAAAAGCTTTTCCACCATATCTTGCAAGGAGAAACTCTGCCAGGAAAGAAAACATCCAAAATCTTGTTCTAAAGCTTGCACGGGGGTCTGCAAAGCGTTTGGCAAGAATGAAAGGTAGTTGTCCAAAACTCGTTCTTTTCCAATAGAATAACCATGGAAAAGGCAGGAGAGTGGTAAAGTACTGTTTTCTCTAAGTCTGAATGCTGCCCACACTGTGCCTGTGTGCTGCAGCTTGCATCTTCGCCTTTGGGAAGCTGCCGCTCGCCGATTCTCCCGCAGGCGAAGAAGCGGCTTCTTCGCACACAGAGCATTGTGGCGAGCGCAGGGAGCTCCTGAGAGCGGTTTGTGCCGAAAGAAGCCCGGGACCGGCACTTAGCTTCGGAGAGCTGCGTATCTGCGTCTTCTGCGTGTCTTGCCGCTCTACACTCAGCAAAAAGCTTTTCCACCATATCTTGCAAGGAGAAACTCTGCCAGGAAAGAAAACATCCAAAATCTTGTTCTAAAGCTTGCACGGGGGTCTGCAAAGAGTTTGGCAAGAATGAAAGGTAGTTGTCCAAAACTCGTTCTTTTCCAATAGAATAACCATGGAAAAGGCAGGAGAGTGCTAAAGTACTGTTTTCTCTAAGTCTGAAGGCTGCCCACACTGTGCCTGTGTGCTGCAGCTTGCATCTTCGCCTTTGGGAAGCTGCCGCTCGCCGATTCTCCCGGAGGCAAAGAAGCGGCTTCTTCGCACACAGAGCATTGTGGCGAGCGCAGGGAGCTCCTGAGAGCGGTTTGTGCCGAAAGAAGCCCGGGACCGGCACTTAGCTTCGGAGAGCTGCGTATCTGCGTCTTCTGCGTGTCTTGCCGCTCTACACTCAGCAAAAAGCTTTTCCACCATATCTTGCAAGGAGAAACTCTGCCAGGAAAGAAAACATCCAAAATCTTGTTCTAAAGCTTGCACGGGGGTCTGCAAAGAGTTTGGCAAGAATGAAAGGTAGTTGTCCAAAACTCGTTCTTTTCCAATAGAATAACCATGGAAAAGGCAGGAGAGTGGTAAAGTACTGTTTTCTCTAAGTCTGAATGCTGCCCACACTGTGCCTGTGTGCTGCAGCTTGCATCTTCGCCTTTGGGAAGCTGCCGCTCGCCGATTCTCCCGCAGGCGAAGAAGCGGCTTCTTCGCACACAGAGCATTGTGGCGAGCGCAGGGAGCTCCTGAGAGCGGTTTGTGCCGAAAGAAGCCCGGGACCGGCACTTAGCTTCGGAGAGCTGCGTATCTGCGTCTTCTGCGTGTCTTGCCGCTCTACACTCAGCAAAAAGCTTTTCCACCATATCTTGCAAGGAGAAACTCTGCCAGGAAAGAAAACATCCAAAATCTTGTTCTAAAGCTTGCACGGGGGTCTGCAAAGAGTTTGGCAAGAATGAAAGGTAGTTGTCCAAAACTCGTTCTTTTCCAATAGAATAACCATGGAAAAGGCAGGAGAGTGGTAAAGTACTGTTTTCTCTAAGTCTGAATGCTGCCCACACTGTGCCTGTGTGCTGAAACTTGCATCTTCGCCTTTGGGAAGCTGCCGCTCGCCGATTCTCCCGGAGGCGAAGAAGCGGCTTCTTCGCACACAGAGCATTGTGGCGAGCGCAGAGAGCTCCTGAGAGCGGTTTGTGCCGAAAGAAGCCCGGGACCGGCACTTAGCTTCGGAGAGCTGCGTATCTGCGTCTTCTGCGTGTCTTGCCGCTCTACACTCAGCAAAAAGCTTTTCCAGCATATCTTGCAAAGAGAAACTCTGCCAGGAAAGAAAACATCCAAAATCTTGTTCTAAAGCTTGCACGGAGGTCTGCAAAGAGTTTGGCAAGAATGTAAGGTAGTTGTCCAAAACTCGTTCTTTTCCAACAGAATAACCATAGAAAAGGCAGGAGAGTGGTAAAGTACTGTTTTCTCTAAGTCTGAATGCTGCCCACACTGTGCCTGTGTGCTGCAGCTTGCATCTTCGCCTTTGGGAAGCTGCCGCTCGCCGATTCTCCCGGAGGCGAAGAAGCGGCTTCTTCGCACACAGAGCATTGTGGCGAGCGCAGGGAGCTCCTGAGAGCGGTTTGTGCCGAAAGAAGGCCGGGACCGGCACTTAGCTTCGGAGAGCTGCGTATCTGCGTCTTCTGCGTGTCTTGCCGCTCTACACTCAGCAAAAAGCTTTTCCACCATATCTTGCAAGGAGAAACTCTGCCAGGAAAGAAAACATCCAAAATCTTGTTCTAAAGCTTGCACGGGGGTCTGCAAAGCGTTTGGCAAGAATGAAAGGTAGTTGTCCAAAACTCGTTCTTTTCCAATAGAATAACCATGGAAAAGGCAGGAGAGTGGTAAAGTACTGTTTTCTCTAAGTCTGAATGCTGCCCACACTGTGCCTGTGTGCTGCAGCTTGCATCTTCGCCTTTGGGAAGCTGCCGCTCGCCGATTCTCCCGGAGGCGAAGAAGCGGCTTCTTCGCACACAGAGCATTGTGGCGAGCGCAGGGAGCTCCTGAGAGCGGTTTGTGCCGAAAGAAGCCCGGGACCGGCACTTAGCTTCGGAGAGCTGCGTATCTGCGTCTTCTGCGTGTCTTGCCGCTCTACACTCAGCAAAAAGCTTTTCCACCATATCTTGCAAGGAGAAACTCTGCCAGGAAAGAAAACATCCAAAATCTTGTTCTAAAGCTTGCACGGGGGTCTGCAAAGAGTTTGGCAAGAATGAAAGGTAGTTGTCCAAAACTCGTTCTTTTCCAATAGAATAACCATGGAAAAGGCAGGAGAGTGGTAAAGTACTGTTTTCTCTAAGTCTGAAGGCTGCCCACACTGTGCCTGTGTGCTGCAGCTTGCATCTTCGCCTTTGGGAAGCTGCCGCTCGCCGATTCTCCCGGAGGCGAAGAAGCGGCTTCTTCACACAGAGCATTGTGGCGAGCGCAGGGAGCTCCTGAGAGCGGTTTGTGCCGAAAGAAGCCCGGGACCGGCACTTAGCTTCGGAGAGCTGCGTATCTGCGTCTTCTGCGTGTCTTGCCGCTCTACACTCAGCAAAAAGCTTTTCCACCATATCTTGCAAGGAGAAACTCTGCCAGGAAAGAAAACATCCAAAATCTTGTTCTAAAGCTTGCACGGGGGTCTGCAAAGCGTTTGGCAAGAATGAAAGGTAGTTGTCCAAAACTCGTTCTTTTCCAATAGAATAACCATGGAAAAGGCAGGAGAGTGGTAAAGTACTGTTTTCTCTAAGTCTGAATGCTGCCCACACTGTGCCTGTGTGCTGCAGCTTGCATCTTCGCCTTTGGGAAGCTGCCGCTCGCCGATTCTCCCGCAGGCGAAGAAGCGGCTTCTTCGCACACAGAGCATTGTGGCGAGCGCAGGGAGCTCCTGAGAGCGGTTTGTGCCGAAAGAAGCCCGGGACCGGCACTTAGCTTCGGAGAGCTGCGTATCTGCGTCTTCTGCGTGTCTTGCCGCTCTACACTCAGCAAAAAGCTTTTCCACCATATCTTGCAAGGAGAAACTCTGCCAGGAAAGAAAACATCCAAAATCTTGTTCTAAAGCTTGCACGGGGGTCTGCAAAGAGTTTGGCAAGAATGAAAGGTAGTTGTCCAAAACTCGTTCTTTTCCAATAGAATAACCATGGAAAAGGCAGGAGAGTGCTAAAGTACTGTTTTCTCTAAGTCTGAAGGCTGCCCACACTGTGCCTGTGTGCTGCAGCTTGCATCTTCGCCTTTGGGAAGCTGCCGCTCGCCGATTCTCCCGGAGGCGAAGAAGCGGCTTCTTCGCACACAGAGCATTGTGGCGAGCGCAGGGAGCTCCTGAGAGCGGTTTGTGCCGAAAGAAGCCCGGGACCGGCACTTAGCTTCGGAGAGCTGCGTATCTGCGTCTTCTGCGTGTCTTGCCGCTCTACACTCAGCAAAAAGCTTTTCCAGCATATCTTGCAAGGAGAAACTCTGCCAGGAAAGAAAACATCCAAAATCTTGTTCTAAAGCTTGCACGGGGGTCTGCAAAGAGTTTGGCAAGAATGTAAGGTAGTTGTCCAAAACTCGTTCTTTTCCAATAGAATAACCATGGAAAAGGCAGGAGAGTGGTAAAGTACTGTTTTCTCTAAGTCTGAATGCTGCCCACACTGTGCCTGTGTGCTGCAGCTTGCATCTTCGCCTTTGGGAAGCTGCCGCTCGCCGATTCTCCCGCAGGCGAAGAAGCGGCTTCTTCGCACACAGAGCATTGTGGCGAGCGCAGGGAGCTCCTGAGAGCGGTTTGTGCCGAAAGAAGCCCGGGACCGGCACTTAGCTTCGGAGAGCTGCGTATCTGCGTCTTCTGCGTGTCTTGCCGCTCTACACTCAGCAAAAAGCTTTTCCACCATATCTTGCAAAGAGAAACTCTGCCAGGAAAGAAAACATCCAAAATCTTGTTCTAAAGCTTGCACGGAGGTCTGCAAAGAGTTTGGCAAGAATGTAAGGTAGTTGTCCAAAACTCGTTCTTTTCCAATAGAATAACCATGGAAAAGGCAGGAGAGTGCTAAAGTACTGTTTTCTCTAAGTCTGAAGGCTGCCCACACTGTGCCTGTGTGCTGCAGCTTGCATCTTCGCCTTTGGGAAGCTGCCGCTCGCCGATTCTCCCGGAGGCGAAGAAGCGGCTTCTTCGCACACAGAGCATTGTGGCGAGCGCAGGGAGCTCCTGAGAGCGGTTTGTGCTGAAAGAAGGCCGGGACCGGCACTTAGCTTCGGAGAGCTGCGTATCTGCGTCTTCTGCGTGTCTTGCCGCTCTACACTCAGCAAAAAGCTTTTCCACCATATCTTGCAAAGAGAAACTCTGCCAGGAAAGAAAACATCCAAAATCTTGTTCTAAAGCTTGCACGGAGGTCTGCAAAGAGTTTGGCAAGAATGTAAGGTAGTTGTCCAAAACTCGTTCTTTTCCAACAGAATAACCATAGAAAAGGCAGGAGAGTGGTAAAGTACTGTTTTCTCTAAGTCTGAATGCTGCCCACACTGTGCCTGTGTGCTGCAGCTTGCATCTTCGGCTTTGGGAAGCTGCCGCTCGCCGATTCTCCCGGAGGCGAAGAAGCGGCTTCTTCGCACACAGAGCATTGTGGCGAGCGCAGGGAGCTCCTGAGAGCGGTTTGTGCTGAAAGAAGGCCGGGACCGGCACTTAGCTTCGGAGAGCTGCGTATCTGCGTCTTCTGCGTGTCTTGCCGCTCTACACTCAGCAAAAAGCTTTTCCACCATATCTTGCAAGGAGAAACTCTGCCAGGAAAGAAAACATCCAAAATCTTGTTCTAAAGCTTGCACGGGGGTCTGCAAAGAGTTTGGCAAGAATGAAAGGTAGTTGTCCAAAACTCGTTCTTTTCCAATAGAATAACCATGGAAAAGGCAGGAGAGTGGTAAAGTACTGTTTTCTCTAAGTCTGAATGCTGCCCACACTGTGCCTGTGTGCTGCAGCTTGCATCTTCGCCTTTGGGAAGCTGCCGCTCGCCGATTCTCCCGGAGGCGAAGAAGCGGCTTCTTCGCACACAGAGCATTGTGGCGAGCGCAGGGAGCTCCTGAGAGCGGTTTGTGCCGAAAGAAGCCCGGGACCGGCACTTAGCTTCGGAGAGCTGCGTATCTGCGTCTTCTGCGTGTCTTGCCGCTCTACACTCAGCAAAAAGCTTTTCCAGCATATCTTGCAAGGAGAAACTCTGCCAGGAAAGAAAACATCCAAAATCTTGTTCTAAAGCTTGCACGGGGGTCTGCAAAGCGTTTGGCAAGAATGAAAGGTAGTTGTCCAAAACTCGTTCTTTTCCAATAGAATAACCATGGAAAAGGCAGGAGAGTGGTAAAGTACTGTTTTCTCTAAGTCTGAATGCTGCCCACACTGTGCCTGTGTGCTGCAGCTTGCATCTTCGCCTTTGGGAAGCTGCCGCTCGCCGATTCTCCGGGAGGCGAAGAAGCGGCTTCTTCGCACACAGAGCATTGTGGCGAGCGCAGGGAGCTCCTGAGAGCGGTTTGTGCCGAAAGAAGCCCGGGACCGGCACTTAGCTTCGGAGAGCTGCGTATCTGCGTCTTCTGCGTGTCTTGCCGCTCTACACTCAGCAAAAAGCTTTTCCACCATATCTTGCAAGGAGAAACTCTGCCAGGAAAGAAAACATCCAAAATCTTGTTCTAAAGCTTGCACGGGGGTCTGCAAAGAGTTTGGCAAGAATGAAAGGTAGTTGTCCAAAACTCGTTCTTTTCCAATAGAATAACCATGGAAAAGGCAGGAGAGTGGTAAAGTACTGTTTTCTCTAAGTCTGAATGCTGCCCACACTGTGCCTGTGTGCTGCAGCTTGCATCTTCGCCTTTGGGAAGCTGCCGCTCGCCGATTCTCCCGGAGGCGAAGAAGCGGCTTCTTCGCACACAGAGCATTGTGGCGAGCGCAGGGAGCTCCTGAGAGCGGTTTGTGCCGAAAGAAGCCCGGGACCGGCACTTAGCTTCGGAGAGCTGCGTATCTGCGTCTTCTGCGTGTCTTGCCGCTCTACACTCAGCAAAAAGCTTTTCCAGCATATCTTGCAAGGAGAAACTCTGCCAGGAAAGAAAACATCCAAAATCTTGTTCTAAAGCTTGCACGGGGGTCTGCAAAGCGTTTGGCAAGAATGAAAGGTAGTTGTCCAAAACTCGTTCTTTTCCAATAGAATAACCATGGAAAAGGCAGGAGAGTGGTAAAGTACTGTTTTCTCTAAGTCTGAATGCTGCCCACACTGTGCCTGTGTGCTGCAGCTTGCATCTTCGCCTTTGGGAAGCTGCCGCTCGCCGATTCTCCCGGAGGCGAAGAAGCGGCTTCTTCGCACACAGAGCATTGTGGCGAGCGCAGGGAGCTCCTGAGAGCGGTTTGTGCCGAAAGAAGCCCGGGACCGGCACTTAGCTTCGGAGAGCTGCGTATCTGCGTCTTCTGCGTGTCTTGCCGCTCTACACTCAGCAAAAAGCTTTTCCACCATATCTTGCAAGGAGAAACTCTGCCAGGAAAGAAAACATCCAAAATCTTGTTCTAAAGCTTGCACGGGGGTCTGCAAAGAGTTTGGCAAGAATGAAAGGTAGTTGTCCAAAACTCGTTCTTTTCCAATAGAATAACCATGGAAAAGGCAGGAGAGTGGTAAAGTACTGTTTTCTCTAAGTCTGAAGGCTGCCCACACTGTGCCTGTGTGCTGCAGCTTGCATCTTCGCCTTTGGGAAGCTGCCGCTCGCCGATTCTCCCGGAGGCGAAGAAGCGGCTTCTTCACACAGAGCATTGTGGCGAGCGCAGGGAGCTCCTGAGAGCGGTTTGTGCCGAAAGAAGCCCGGGACCGGCACTTAGCTTCGGAGAGCTGCGTATCTGCGTCTTCTGCGTGTCTTGCCGCTCTACACTCAGCAAAAAGCTTTTCCACCATATCTTGCAAGGAGAAACTCTGCCAGGAAAGAAAACATCCAAAATCTTGTTCTAAAGCTTGCACGGGGGTCTGCAAAGCGTTTGGCAAGAATGAAAGGTAGTTGTCCAAAACTCGTTCTTTTCCAATAGAATAACCATGGAAAAGGCAGGAGAGTGGTAAAGTACTGTTTTCTCTAAGTCTGAATGCTGCCCACACTGTGCCTGTGTGCTGCAGCTTGCATCTTCGCCTTTGGGAAGCTGCCGCTCGCCGATTCTCCCGCAGGCGAAGAAGCGGCTTCTTCGCACACAGAGCATTGTGGCGAGCGCAGGGAGCTCCTGAGAGCGGTTTGTGCCGAAAGAAGCCCGGGACCGGCACTTAGCTTCGGAGAGCTGCGTATCTGCGTCTTCTGCGTGTCTTGCCGCTCTACACTCAGCAAAAAGCTTTTCCACCATATCTTGCAAGGAGAAACTCTGCCAGGAAAGAAAACATCCAAAATCTTGTTCTAAAGCTTGCACGGGGGTCTGCAAAGAGTTTGGCAAGAATGAAAGGTAGTTGTCCAAAACTCGTTCTTTTCCAATAGAATAACCATGGAAAAGGCAGGAGAGTGCTAAAGTACTGTTTTCTCTAAGTCTGAAGGCTGCCCACACTGTGCCTGTGTGCTGCAGCTTGCATCTTCGCCTTTGGGAAGCTGCCGCTCGCCGATTCTCCCGGAGGCGAAGAAGCGGCTTCTTCGCACACAGAGCATTGTGGCGAGCGCAGGGAGCTCCTGAGAGCGGTTTGTGCCGAAAGAAGCCCGGGACCGGCACTTAGCTTCGGAGAGCTGCGTATCTGCGTCTTCTGCGTGTCTTGCCGCTCTACACTCAGCAAAAAGCTTTTCCAGCATATCTTGCAAGGAGAAACTCTGCCAGGAAAGAAAACATCCAAAATCTTGTTCTAAAGCTTGCACGGGGGTCTGCAAAGAGTTTGGCAAGAATGTAAGGTAGTTGTCCAAAACTCGTTCTTTTCCAACAGAATAACCATAGAAAAGGCAGGAGAGTGGTAAAGTACTGTTTTCTCTAAGTCTGAAGGCTGCCCACACTGTGCCTGTGTGCTGCAGCTTGCATCTTCGGCTTTGGGAAGCTGCCGCTCGCCGATTCTCCCGGAGGCGAAGAAGCGGCTTCTTCGCACACAGAGCATTGTGGCGAGCGCAGGGAGCTCCTGAGAGCGGTTTGTGCTGAAAGAAGGCCGGGACCGGCACTTAGCTTCGGAGAGCTGCGTATCTGCGTCTTCTGCGTGTCTTGCCGCTCTACACTCAGCAAAAAGCTTTTCCAGCATATCTTGCAAGGAGAAACTCTGCCAGGAAAGAAAACATCCAAAATCTTGTTCTAAAGCTTGCACGGGGGTCTGCAAAGAGTTTGGCAAGAATGAAAGGTAGTTGTCCAAAACTCGTTCTTTTCCAATAGAATAACCATGGAAAAGGCAGGAGAGTGGTAAAGTACTGTTTTCTCTAAGTCTGAATGCTGCCCACACTGTGCCTGTGTGCTGCAGCTTGCATCTTCGCCTTTGGGAAGCTGCCGCTCGCCGATTCTCCCGGAGGCGAAGAAGCGGCTTCTTCGCACACAGAGCATTGTGGCGAGCGCAGGGAGCTCCTGAGAGCGGTTTGTGCCGAAAGAAGCCCGGGACCGGCACTTAGCTTCGGAGAGCTGCGTATCTGCGTCTTCTGCGGGTCTTGCCGCTCTACACTCAGCAAAAAGCTTTTCCACCATATCTTGCAAGGAGAAACTCTGCCAGGAAAGAAAACATCCAAAATCTTGTTCTAAAGCTTGCACGGGGGTCTGCAAAGCGTTTGGCAAGAATGAAAGGTAGTTGTCCAAAACTCGTTCTTTTCCAATAGAATAACCATGGAAAAGGCAGGAGAGTGGTAAAGTACTGTTTTCTCTAAGTCTGAATGCTGCCCACACTGTGCCTGTGTGCTGAAACTTGCATCTTCGCCTTTGGGAAGCTGCCGCTCGCCGATTCTCCGGGAGGCGAAGAAGCGGCTTCTTCGCACACAGAGCATTGTGGCGAGCGCAGGGAGCTCCTGAGAGCGGTTTGTGCCGAAAGAAGCCCGGGACCGGCACTTAGCTTCGGAGAGCTGCGTATCTGCGTCTTCTGCGTGTCTTGCCGCTCTACACTCAGCAAAAAGCTTTTCCACCATATCTTGCAAAGAGAAACTCTGCCAGGAAAGAAAACATCCAAAATCTTGTTCTAAAGCTTGCACGGAGGTCTGCAAAGAGTTTGGCAAGAATGTAAGGTAGTTGTCCAAAACTCGTTCTTTTCCAACAGAATAACCATAGAAAAGGCAGGAGAGTGGTAAAGTACTGTTTTCTCTAAGTCTGAATGCTGCCCACACTGTGCCTGTGTGCTGCAGCTTGCATCTTCGCCTTTGGGAAGCTGCCGCTCGCCGATTCTCCCGCAGGCGAAGAAGCGGCTTCTTCGCACACAGAGCATTGTGGCGAGCGCAGGGAGCTCCTGAGAGCGGTTTGTGCCGAAAGAAGGCCGGGACCGGCACTTAGCTTCGGAGAGCTGCGTATCTGCGTCTTCTGCGTGTCTTGCCGCTCTACACTCAGCAAAAAGCTTTTCCAGCATATCTTGCAAGGAGAAACTCTGCCAGGAAAGAAAACATCCAAAATCTTGTTCTAAAGATTGCACGGGGGTCTGCAAAGCGTTTGGCAAGAATGAAAGGTAGTTGTCCAAAACTCGTTCTTTTCCAATAGAATAACCATGGAAAAGGCAGGAGAGTGGTAAAGTACTGTTTTCTCTAAGTCTGAATGCTGCCCACACTGTGCCTGTGTGCTGCAGCTTGCATCTTCGCCTTTGGGAAGCTGCCGCTCGCCGATTCTCCCGCAGGCGAAGAAGCGGCTTCTTCGCACACAGAGCATTGTGGCGAGCGCAGGGAGCTCCTGAGAGCGGTTTGTGCCGAAAGAAGCCCGGGACCGGCACTTAGCTTCGGAGAGCTGCGTATCTGCGTCTTCTGCGTGTCTTGCCGCTCTACACTCAGCAAAAAGCTTTTCCACCATATCTTGCAAGGAGAAACTCTGCCAGGAAAGAAAACATCCAAAATCTTGTTCTAAAGCTTGCACGGGGGTCTGCAAAGAGTTTGGCAAGAATGAAAGGTAGTTGTCCAAAACTCGTTCTTTTCCAATAGAATAACCATGGAAAAGGCAGGAGAGTGGTAAAGTACTGTTTTCTCTAAGTCTGAAGGCTGCCCACACTGTGCCTGCGTGCTGCAGCTTGCATCTTCGCCTTTGGGAAGCTGCCGCTCGCCGATTCTCCCGGAGGCGATGAAGCGGCTTCTTCGCACACAGAGCATTGTGGCGAGCGCAGGGAGCTCCTGAGAGCGGTTTGTGCCGAAAGAAGCCCGGGACCGGCACTTAGCTTCGGAGAGCTGCGTATCTGCGTCTTCTGCGTGTCTTGCCGCTCTACACTCAGCAAAAAGCTTTTCCACCATATCTTGCAAGGAGAAACTCTGCCAGGAAAGAAAACATCCAAAATCTTGTTCTAAAGCTTGCACGGGGGTCTGCAAAGAGTTTGGCAAGAATGAAAGGTAGTTGTCCAAAACTCGTTCTTTTCCAATAGAATAACCATGGAAAAGGCAGGAGAGTGGTAAAGTACTGTTTTCTCTAAGTCTGAAGGCTGCCCACACTGTGCCTGTGTGCTGCAGCTTGCATCTTCGCCTTTGGGAAGCTGCCGCTGGCCGATTCTCCCGCAGGCGAAGAAGCGGCTTCTTCGCACACAGAGCATTGTGGCGAGCGCAGGGAGCTCCTGAGAGCGGTTTGTGCCGAAAGAAGCCCGGGACCGGCACTTAGCTTCGGAGAGCTGCGTATCTGCGTCTTCTGCGTGTCTTGCCGCTCTACACTCAGCAAAAAGCTTTTCCACCATATCTTGCAAGGAGAAACTCTGCCAGGAAAGAAAACATCCAAAATCTTGTTCTAAAGCTTGCACGGGGGTCTGCAAAGAGTTTGGCAAGAATGAAAGGTAGTTGTCCAAAACTCGTTCTTTTCCAATAGAATAACCATGGAAAAGGCAGGAGAGTGGTAAAGTACTGTTTTCTCTAAGTCTGAATGCTGCCCACACTGTGCCTGTGTGCTGCAGCTTGCATCTTCGCCTTTGGGAAGCTGCCGCTCGCCGATTCTCCCGGAGGCGAAGAAGCGGCTTCTTCGCACACAGAGCATTGTGGCGAGCGCAGGGAGCTCCTGAGAGCGGTTTGTGCCGAAAGAAGCCCGGGACCGGCACTTAGCTTCGGAGAGCTGCGTATCTGCGTCTTCTGCGTGTCTTGCCGCTCTACACTCAGCAAAAAGCTTTTCCACCATATCTTGCAAGGAGAAACTCTGCCAGGAAAGAAAACATCCAAAATCTTGTTCTAAAGCTTGCACGGGGGTCTGCAAAGAGTTTGGCAAGAATGAAAGGTAGTTGTCCAAAACTCGTTCTTTTCCAATAGAATAACCATGGAAAAGGCAGGAGAGTGGTAAAGTACTGTTTTCTCTAAGTCTGAAGGCTGCCCACACTGTGCCTGTGTGCTGCAGCTTGCATCTTCGCCTTTGGGAAGCTGCCGCTCGCCGATTCTCCCGGAGGCGAAGAAGCGGCTTCTTCGCACACAGAGCATTGTGGCGAGCGCAGGGAGCTCCTGAGAGCGGTTTGTGCCGAAAGAAGCCCGGGACCGGCACTTAGCTTCGGAGAGCTGCGTATCTGCGTCTTCTGCGTGTCTTGCCGCTCTACACTCAGCAAAAAGCTTTTCCACCATATCTTGCAAAGAGAAACTCTGCCAGGAAAGAAAACATCCAAAATCTTGTTCTAAAGCTTGCACGGGGGTCTGCAAAGAGTTGGGCAAGAATGAAAGGTAGTTGTCCAAAACTCGTTCTTTTCCAATAGAATAACCATGGAAAAGGCAGGAGAGTGCTAAAGTACTGTTTTCTCTAAGTCTGAAGGCTGCCCACACTGTGCCTGCGTGCTGCAGCTTGCATCTTCGCCTTTGGGAAGCTGCCGCTCGCCGATTCTCCCGGAGGCGAAGAAGCGGCTTCTTCGCACACAGAGCATTGTGGCGAGCGCAGGGAGCTCCTGAGAGCGGTTTGTGCCGAAAGAAGCCCGGGACCGGCACTTAGCTTCGGAGAGCTGCGTATCTGCGTCTTCTGCGTGTCTTGCCGCTCTACACTCAGCAAAAAGCTTTTCCAGCATATCTTGCAAGGAGAAACTCTGCCAGGAAAGAAAACATCCAAAATCTTGTTCTAAAGCTTGCACGGAGGTCTGCAAAGAGTTTGGCAAGAATGAAAGGTAGTTGTCCAAAGCTCGTTCTTTTCCAATAGAATAACCATGGAAAAGGCAGGAGAGTGGTAAAGTACTGTTTTCTCTAAGTCTGAAGGCTGCCCACACTGTGCCTGTGTGCTGCAGCTTGCATCTTCGCCTTTGGGAAGCTGCCGCTCGCCGATTCTCCCGGAGGCGAAGAAGCGGCTTCTTCGCACACAGAGCATTGTGGCGAGCGCAGGGAGCTCCTGAGAGCGGTTTGTGCCGAAAGAAGCCCGGGACCGGCACTTAGCTTCGGAGAGCTGCGTATCTGCGTCTTCTGCGTGTCTTGCCGCTCTACACTCAGCAAAAAGCTTTTCCACCATATCTTGCAAGGAGAAACTCTGCCAGGAAAGAAAACATCCAAAATCTTGTTCTAAAGCTTGCACGGGGGTCTGCAAAGAGTTTGGCAAGAATGAAAGGTAGTTGTCCAAAACTCGTTCTTTTCCAATAGAATAACCATGGAAAAGGCAGGAGAGTGCTAAAGTACTGTTTTCTCTAAGTCTGAAGGCTGCCCACACTGTGCCTGTGTGCTGCAGCTTGCATCTTCGCCTTTGGGAAGCTGCCGCTCGCCGATTCTCCCGCAGGCGAAGAAGCGGCTTCTTCGCACACAGAGCATTGTGGCGAGCGCAGGGAGCTCCTGAGAGCGGTTTGTGCCGAAAGAAGCCCGGGACCGGCACTTAGCTTCGGAGAGCTGCGTATCTGCGTCTTCTGCGTGTCTTGCCGCTCTACACTCAGCAAAAAGCTTTTCCACCATATCTTGCAAGGAGAAACTCTGCCAGGAATGAAAACATCCAAAATCTTGTTCTAAAGCTTGCACGGGGGTCTGCAAAGAGTTTGGCAAGAATGAAAGGTAGTTGTCCAAAACTCGTTCTTTTCCAATAGAATAACCATGGAAAAGGCAGGAGAGTGGTAAAGTACTGTTTTCTCTAAGTCTGAAGGCTGCCCACACTGTGCCTGTGTGCTGCAGCTTGCATCTTCGCCTTTGGGAAGCTGCCGCTGGCCGATTCTCCCGCAGGCGAAGAAGCGGCTTCTTCGCACACAGAGCATTGTGGCGAGCGCAGGGAGCTCCTGAGAGCGGTTTGTGCCGAAAGAAGCCCGGGACCGGCACTTAGCTTCGGAGAGCTGCGTATCTGCGTCTTCTGCGTGTCTTGCCGCTCTACACTCAGCAAAAAGCTTTTCCACCATATCTTGCAAGGAGAAACTCTGCCAGGAAAGAAAACATCCAAAATCTTGTTCTAAAGCTTGCACGGGGGTCTGCAAAGAGTTTGGCAAGAATGAAAGGTAGTTGTCCAAAACTCGTTCTTTTCCAATAGAATAACCATGGAAAAGGCAGGAGAGTGGTAAAGTACTGTTTTCTCTAAGTCTGAATGCTGCCCACACTGTGCCTGTGTGCTGCAGCTTGCATCTTCGCCTTTGGGAAGCTGCCGCTCGCCGATTCTCCCGGAGGCGAAGAAGCGGCTTCTTCGCACACAGAGCATTGTGGCGAGCGCAGGGAGCTCCTGAGAGCGGTTTGTGCCGAAAGAAGCCCGGGACCGGCACTTAGCTTCGGAGAGCTGCGTATCTGCGTCTTCTGCGTGTCTTGCCGCTCTACACTCAGCAAAAAGCTTTTCCACCATATCTTGCAAGGAGAAACTCTGCCAGGAAAGAAAACATCCAAAATCTTGTTCTAAAGCTTGCACGGGGGTCTGCAAAGAGTTGGGCAAGAATGAAAGGTAGTTGTCCAAAACTCGTTCTTTTCCAATAGAATAACCATGGAAAAGGCAGGAGAGTGCTAAAGTACTGTTTTCTCTAAGTCTGAAGGCTGCCCACACTGTGCCTGTGTGCTGCAGCTTGCATCTTCGCCTTTGGGAAGCTGCCGCTCGCCGATTCTCCCGCAGGCGAAGAAGCGGCTTCTTCGCACACAGAGCATTGTGGCGAGCGCAGGGAGCTCCTGAGAGCGGTTTGTGCCGAAAGAAGCCCGGGACCGGCACTTAGCTTCGGAGAGCTGCGTATCTGCGTCTTCTGCGTGTCTTGCCGCTCTACACTCAGCAAAAAGCTTTTCCACCATATCTTGCAAGGAGAAACTCTGCCAGGAACGAAAACATCCAAAATCTTGTTCTAAAGCTTGCACGGGGGTCTGCAAAGAGTTTGGCAAGAATGAAAGGTAGTTGTCCAAAACTCGTTCTTTTCCAATAGAATAACCATGGAAAAGGCAGGAGAGTGCTAAAGTACTGTTTTCTCTAAGTCTGAAGGCTGCCCACACTGTGCCTGTGTGCTGCAGCTTGCATCTTCGCCTTTGGGAAGCTGCCGCTCGCCGATTCTCCCGGAGGCGAAGAAGCGGCTTCTTCGCACACAGAGCATTGTGGCGAGCGCAGGGAGCTCCTGAGAGCGGTTTGTGCCGAAAGAAGCCCGGGACCGGCACTTAGCTTCGGAGAGCTGCGTATCTGCGTCTTCTGCGTGTCTTGCCGCTCTACACTCAGCAAAAAGCTTTTCCAGAATATCTTGCAAGGAGAAACTCTGCCAGGAAAGAAAACATCCAAAATCTTGTTCTAAAGCTTGCACGGGGGTCTGCAAAGAGTTTGGCAAGAATGAAAGGTAGTTGTCCAAAACACGTTCTTTTCCAATAGAATAACCATGGAAAAGGCAGGAGAGTGCTAAAGTACTGTTTTCTCTAAGTCTGAAGGCTGCCCACACTGTGCCTGTGTGCTGCAGCTTGCATCTTCGCCTTTGGGAAGCTGCCGCTCGCCGATTCTCCCGCAGGCGAAGAAGCGGCTTCTTCGCACACAGAGCATTGTGGCGAGCGCAGGGAGCTCCTGAGAGCGGTTTGTGCCGAAAGAAGCCCGGGACCGGCACTTAGCTTCGGAGAGCTGCGTATCTGCGTCTTCTGCGTGTCTTGCCGCTCTACACTCAGCAAAAAGCTTTTCCAGCATATCTTGCAAGGAGAAACTCTGCCAGGAAAGAAAACATCCAAAATCTTGTTCTAAAGCTTGCACGGGGGTCTGCAAAGAGTTTGGCAAGAATGAAAGGTAGTTGTCCAAAACTCGTTCTTTTCCAATAGAATAACCATGGAAAAGGCAGGAGAGTGGTAAAGTACTGTTTTCTCTAAGTCTGAAGGCTGCCCACACTGTGCCTGTGTGGTGCAGCTTGCATCTTCGCCTTTGGGAAGCTGCCGCTCGCCGATTCTCCCGGAGGCGAAGAAGCGGCTTCTTCGCACACAGAGCATTGTGGCGAGCGCAGGGAGCTCCTGAGAGCGGTTTGTGCCGAAAGAAGCCCGGGACCGGCACTTAGCTTCGGAGAGCTGCGTATCTGCGTCTTCTGCGTGTCTTGCCGCTCTACACTCAGCCAAAAGCTTTTCCACCATATCTTGCAAGGAGAAACTCTGCCAGGAAAGAAAACATCCAAAATCTTGTTCTAAAGCTTGCACGGAGGTCTGCAAAGAGTTTGGCAAGAATGAAAGGTAGTTGTCCAAAACTCGTTCTTTTCCAATAGAATAACCATGGAAAAGGCAGGAGAGTGGTAAAGTACTGTTTTCTCTAAGTCTGAAGGCTGCCCACACTGTGCCTGTGTGCTGCAGCTTGCATCTTCGCCTTTGGGAAGCTGCCGCTCGCCGATTCTCCCGGAGGCGAAGAAGCGGCTTCTTCGCACACAGAGCATTGTGGCGAGCGCAGGGAGCTCCTGAGAGCGGTTTGTGCCGAAAGAAGCCCGGGACCGGCACTTAGCTTCGGAGAGCTGCGTATCTGCGTCTTCTGCGTGTCTTGCCGCTCTACACTCAGCAAAAAGCTTTTCCACCATATCTTGCAAGGAGAAACTCTGCCAGGAAAGAAAACATCCAAAATCTTGTTCTAAAGCTTGCACGGGGGTCTGCAAAGAGTTTGGCAAGAATGAAAGGTAGTTGTCCAAAACTCGTTCTTTTCCAATAGAATAACCATGGAAAAGGCAGGAGAGTGGTAAAGTACTGTTTTCTCTAAGTCTGAAGGCTGCCCACACTGTGCCTGTGTGCTGCAGCTTGCATCTTCGCCTTTGGGAAGCTGCCGCTCGCCGATTCTCCCGCAGGCGAAGAAGCGGCTTCTTCGCACACAGAGCATTGTGGCGAGCGCAGGGAGCTCCTGAGAGCGGTTTGTGCCGAAAGAAGCCCGGGACCGGCACTTAGCTTCGGAGAGCTGCGTATCTGCGTCTTCTGCGTGTCTTGCCGCTCTACACTCAGCAAAAAGCTTTTCCACCATATCTTGCAAGGAGAAACTCTGCCAGGAAAGAAAACATCCAAAATCTTGTTCTAAAGCTTGCACGGGGGTCTGCAAAGAGTTGGGCAAGAATGAAAGGTAGTTGTCCAAAACTCGTTCTTTTCCAATAGAATAACCATGGAAAAGGCAGGAGAGTGCTAAAGTACTGTTTTCTCTAAGTCTGAAGGCTGCCCACACTGTGCCTGTGTGCTGCAGCTTGCATCTTCGCCTTTGGGAAGCTGCCGCTCGCCGATTCTCCCGCAGGCGAAGAAGCGGCTTCTTCGCACACAGAGCATTGTGGCGAGCGCAGGGAGCTCCTGAGAGCGGTTTGTGCCGAAAGAAGCCCGGGACCGGCACTTAGCTTCGGAGAGCTGCGTATCTGCGTCTTCTGCGTGTCTTGCCGCTCTACACTCAGCAAAAAGCTTTTCCACCATATCTTGCAAGGAGAAACTCTGCCAGGAACGAAAACATCCAAAATCTTGTTCTAAAGCTTGCACGGGGGTCTGCAAAGAGTTTGGCAAGAATGAAAGGTAGTTGTCCAAAACTCGTTCTTTTCCAATAGAATAACCATGGAAAAGGCAGGAGAGTGCTAAAGTACTGTTTTCTCTAAGTCTGAAGGCTGCCCACACTGTGCCTGTGTGCTGCAGCTTGCATCTTCGCCTTTGGGAAGCTGCCGCTCGCCGATTCTCCCGGAGGCGAAGAAGCGGCTTCTTCGCACACAGAGCATTGTGGCGAGCGCAGGGAGCTCCTGAGAGCGGTTTGTGCCGAAAGAAGCCCGGGACCGGCACTTAGCTTCGGAGAGCTGCGTATCTGCGTCTTCTGCGTGTCTTGCCGCTCTACACTCAGCAAAAAGCTTTTCCAGAATATCTTGCAAGGAGAAACTCTGCCAGGAAAGAAAACATCCAAAATCTTGTTCTAAAGCTTGCACGGGGGTCTGCAAAGAGTTTGGCAAGAATGAAAGGTAGTTGTCCAAAACTCGTTCTTTTCCAATAGAATAACCATGGAAAAGGCAGGAGAGTGCTAAAGTACTGTTTTCTCTAAGTCTGAAGGCTGCCCACACTGTGCCTGTGTGCTGCAGCTTGCATCTTCGCCTTTGGGAAGCTGCCGCTCGCCGATTCTCCCGCAGGCGAAGAAGCGGCTTCTTCGCACACAGAGCATTGTGGCGAGCGCAGGGAGCTCCTGAGAGCGGTTTGTGCCGAAAGAAGCCCGGGACCGGCACTTAGCTTCGGAGAGCTGCGTATCTGCGTCTTCTGCGTGTCTTGCCGCTCTACACTCAGCAAAAAGCTTTTCCAGCATATCTTGCAAGGAGAAACTCTGCCAGGAAAGAAAACATCCAAAATCTTGTTCTAAAGCTTGCACGGGGGTCTGCAAAGAGTTTGGCAAGAATGAAAGGTAGTTGTCCAAAACTCGTTCTTTTCCAATAGAATAACCATGGAAAAGGCAGGAGAGTGGTAAAGTACTGTTTTCTCTAAGTCTGAAGGCTGCCCACATTGTGCCTGTGTGGTGCAGCTTGCATCTTCGCCTTTGGGAAGCTGCCGCTCGCCGATTCTCCCGGAGGCGAAGAAGCGGCTTCTTCGCACACAGAGCATTGTGGCGAGCGCAGGGAGCTCCTGAGAGCGGTTTGTGCCGAAAGAAGCCCGGGACCGGCACTTAGCTTCGGAGAGCTGCGTATCTGCGTCTTCTGCGTGTCTTGCCGCTCTACACTCAGCCAAAAGCTTTTCCACCATATCTTGCAAGGAGTAACTCTGCCAGGAAAGAAAACATCCAAAATCTTGTTCTAAAGCTTGCACGGAGGTCTGCAAAGAGTTTGGCAAGAATGAAAGGTAGTTGTCCAAAACTCATTCTTTTCCAATAGAATAACCATGGAAAAGGCAGGAGAGTGGTAAAGTACTGTTTTCTCTAAGTCTGAAGGCTGCCCACACTGTGCCTGTGTGCTGCAGCTTGCATCTTCGCCTTTGGGAAGCTGCCGCTCGCCGATTCTCCCGGAGGCGAAGAAGCGGCTTCTTCGCACACAGAGCATTGTGGCGAGCGCAGGGAGCTCCTGAGAGCGGTTTGTGCCGAAAGAAGCCCGGGACCGGCACTTAGCTTCGGAGAGCTGCGTATCTGCGTCTTCTGCGTGTCTTGCCGCTCTACACTCAGCAAAAAGCTTTTCCACCATATCTTGCAAGGAGAAACTCTGCCAGGAAAGAAAACATCCAAAATCTTGTTCTAAAGCTTGCACGGGGGTCTGCAAAGAGTTTGGCAAGAATGAAAGGTAGTTGTCCAAAACTCGTTCTTTTCCAATAGAATAACCATGGAAAAGGCAGGAGAGTGGTAAAGTACTGTTTTCTCTAAGTCTGAATGCTGCCCACACTGTGCCTGCGTGCTGCAGCTTGCATCTTCGCCTTTGGGAAGCTGCCGCTCGCCGATTCTCCCGCAGGCGAAGAAGCGGCTTCTTCGCACACAGAGCATTGTGGCGAGCGCAGGGAGCTCCTGAGAGCGGTTTGTGCCGAAAGAAGCCCGGGACCGGCACTTAGCTTCGGAGAGCTGCGTATCTGCGTCTTCTGCGTGTCTTGCCGCTCTACACTCAGCAAAAAGCTTTTCCACCATATCTTGCAAGGAGAAACTCTGCCAGGAAAGAAAACATCCAAAATCTTGTTCTAAAGCTTGCACGGGGGTCTGCAAAGAGTTTGGCAAGAATGAAAGGTAGTTGTCCAAAACTCGTTCTTTTCCAATAGAATAACCATGGAAAAGGCAGGAGAGTGGTAAAGTACTGTTTTCTCTAAGTCTGAAGGCTGCCCACACTGTGCCTGCGTGCTGCAGCTTGCATCTTCGCCTTTGGGAAGCTGCCGCTCGCCGATTCTCCCGGAGGCGAAGAAGCGGCTTCTTCGCACACAGAGCATTGTGGCGAGCGCAGGGAGCTCCTGAGAGCGGTTTGTGCCGAAAGAAGCCCGGGACCGGCACTTAGCTTCGGAGAGCTGCGTATCTGCGTCTTCTGCGTGTCTTGCCGCTCTACACTCAGCAAAAAGCTTTTCCACCATATCTTGCAAGGAGAAACTCTGCCAGGAAAGAAAACATCCAAAATCTTGTTCTAAAGCTTGCACGGGGGTCTGCAAAGAGTTTGGCAAGAATGAAAGGTAGTTGTCCAAAACTCGTTCTTTTCCAATAGAATAACCATGGAAAAGGCAGGAGAGTGGTAAAGTACTGTTTTCTCTAAGTCTGAAGGCTGCCCACACTGTGCCTGTGTGCTGCAGCTTGCATCTTCGCCTTTGGGAAGCTGCCGCTGGCCGATTCTCCCGCAGGCGAAGAAGCGGCTTCTTCGCACACAGAGCATTGTGGCGAGCGCAGGGAGCTCCTGAGAGCGGTTTGTGCCGAAAGAAGCCCGGGACCGGCACTTAGCTTCGGAGAGCTGCGTATCTGCGTCTTCTGCGTGTCTTGCCGCTCTACACTCAGCAAAAAGCTTTTCCAGCATATCTTGCAAGGAGAAACTCTGCCAGGAAAGAAAACATCCAAAATCTTGTTCTAAAGCTTGCACGGGGGTCTGCAAAGAGTTTGGCAAGAATGAAAGGTAGTTGTCCAAAACTCGTTCTTTTCCAATAGAATAACCATGGAAAAGGCAGGAGAGTGGTAAATTACTGTTTTCTCTAAGTCTGAATGCTGCCCACACTGTGCCTGTGTGCTGCAGCTTGCATCTTCGCCTTTGGGAAGCTGCCGCTCGCCGATTCTCCCGGAGGCGAAGAAGCGGCTTCTTCGCACACAGAGCATTGTGGCGAGCGCAGGGAGCTCCTGAGAGCGGTTTGTGCCGAAAGAAGCCCGGGACCGGCACTTAGCTTCGGAGAGCTGCGTATCTGCGTCTTCTGCGTGTCTTGCCGCTCTACACTCAGCAAAAAGCTTTTCCAGCATATCTTGCAAGGAGAAACTCTGCCAGGAAAGAAAACATCCAAAATCTTGTTCTAAAGCTTGCACGGGGGTCTGCAAAGAGGTTGGCAAGAATGAAAGGTAGTTGTCCAAAACTCGTTCTTTTCCAATAGAATAACCATGGAAAAGGCAGGAGAGTGGTAAAGTACTGTTTTCTCTAAGTCTGAAGGCTGCCCACACTGTGCCTGTGTGCTGCAGCTTGCATCTTCGCCTTTGGGAAGCTGCCGCTCGCCGATTCTCCCGGAGGCGAAGAAGCGGCTTCTTCGCACACAGAGCATTGTGGCGAGCGCAGGGAGCTCCTGAGAGCGGTTTGTGCCGAAAGAAGCCCGGGACCGGCACTTAGCTTCGGAGAGCTGCGTATCTGCGTCTTCTGCGTGTCTTGCCGCTCTACACTCAGCAAAAAGCTTTTCCACCATATCTTGCAAAGAGAAACTCTGCCAGGAAAGAAAACATCCAAAATCTTGTTCTAAAGCTTGCACGGGGGTCTGCAAAGAGTTTGGCAAGAATGAAAGGTAGTTGTCCAAAACTCGTTCTTTTCCAATAGAATAACCATGGAAAAGGCAGGAGAGTGGTAAAGTACTGTTTTCTCTAAGTCTGAAGGCTGCCCACACTGTGCCTGCGTGCTGCAGCTTGCATCTTCGCCTTTGGGAAGCTGCCGCTCGCCGATTCTCCCGCAGGCGAAGAAGCGGCTTCTTCGCACACAGAGCATTGTGGCGAGCGCAGGGAGCTCCTGAGAGCGGTTTGTGCCGAAAGAAGCCCGGGACCGGCACTTAGCTTCGGAGAGCTGCGTATCTGCGTCTTCTGCGTGTCTTGCCGCTCTACACTCAGCAAAAAGCTTTTCCAGCATATCTTGCAAGGAGAAACTCTGCCAGGAAAGAAAACATCCAAAATCTTGTTCTAAAGCTTGCACGGGGGTCTGCAAAGAGTTTGGCAAGAATGAAAGGTAGTTGTCCAAAACTCGTTCTTTTCCAATAGAATAACCATGGAAAAGGCAGGAGAGTGGTAAAGTACTGTTTTCTCTAAGTCTGAAGGCTGCCCACACTGTGCCTGTGTGCTGCAGCTTGCATCTTCGCCTTTGGGAAGCTGCCGCTCGCCGATTCTCCCGCAGGCGAAGAAGCGGCTTCTTCGCACACAGAGCATTGTGGCGAGCGCAGGGAGCTCCTGAGAGCGGTTTGTGCCGAAAGAAGCCCGGGACCGGCACTTAGCTTCGGAGAGCTGCGTATCTGCGTCTTCTGCGTGTCTTGCCGCTCTACACTCAGCAAAAAGCTTTTCCAGAATATCTTGCAAGGAGAAACTCTGCCAGGAAAGAAAACATCCAAAATCTTGTTCTAAAGCTTGCACGGGGGTCTGCAAAGAGTTGGGCAAGAATGAAAGGTAGTTGTCCAAAACTCGTTCTTTTCCAATAGAATAACCATGGAAAAGGCAGGAGAGTGCTAAAGTACTGTTTTCTCTAAGTCTGAAGGCTGCCCACACTGTGCCTGTGTGCTGCAGCTTGCATCTTCGCCTTTGGGAAGCTGCCGCTCGCCGATTCTCCCGCAGGCGAAGAAGCGGCTTCTTCGCACACAGAGCATTGTGGCGAGCGCAGGGAGCTCCTGAGAGCGGTTTGTGCCGAAAGAAGCCCGGGACCGGCACTTAGCTTCGGAGAGCTGCGTATCTGCGTCTTCTGCGTGTCTTGCCGCTCTACACTCAGCAAAAAGCTTTTCCACCATATCTTGCAAGGAGAAACTCTGCCAGGAACGAAAACATCCAAAATCTTGTTCTAAAGCTTGCACGGGGGTCTGCAAAGAGTTTGGCAAGAATGAAAGGTAGTTGTCCAAAACTCGTTCTTTTCCAATAGAATAACCATGGAAAAGGCAGGAGAGTGGTAAAGTACTGTTTTCTCTAAGTCTGAAGGCTGCCCACACTGTGCCTGTGTGCTGCAGCTTGCATCTTCGCCTTTGGGAAGCTGCCGCTCGCCGATTCTCCCGGAGGCGAAGAAGCGGCTTCTTCGCACACAGAGCATTGTGGCGAGCGCAGGGAGCTCCTGAGAGCGGTTTGTGCCGAAAGAAGCCCGGGACCGGCACTTAGCTTCGGAGAGCTGCGTATCTGCGTCTTCTGCGTGTCTTGCCGCTCTACACTCAGCAAAAAGCTTTTCCACCATATCTTGCAAGGAGAAACTCTGCCAGGAAAGAAAACATCCAAAATCTTGTTCTAAAGCTTGCACGGGGGTCTGCAAAGAGTTTGGCAAGAATGAAAGGTAGTTGTCCAAAACTCGTTCTTTTCCAATAGAATAACCATGGAAAAGGCAGGAGAGTGGTAAAGTACTGTTTTCTCTAAGTCTGAAGGCTGCCCACACTGTGCCTGTGTGCTGCAGCTTGCATCTTCGCCTTTGGGAAGCTGCCGCTCGCCGATTCTCCCGGAGGCGAAGAAGCGGCTTCTTCGCACACAGAGCATTGTGGCGAGCGCAGGGAGCTCCTGAGAGCGGTTTGTGCCGAAAGAAGCCCGGGACCGGCACTTAGCTTCGGAGAGCTGCGTATCTGCGTCTTCTGCGTGTCTTGCCGCTCTACACTCAGCAAAAAGCTTTTCCAGCATATCTTGCAAGGAGAAACTCTGCCAGGAAAGAAAACATCCAAAATCTTGTTCTAAAGCTTGCACGGAGGTCTGCAAAGAGTTTGGCAAGAATGAAAGGTAGTTGTCCAAAGCTCGTTCTTTTCCAATAGAATAACCATGGAAAAGGCAGGAGAGTGGTAAAGTACTGTTTTCTCTAAGTCTGAAGGCTGCCCACACTGTGCCTGTGTGCTGCAGCTTGCATCTTCGCCTTTGGGAAGCTGCCGCTCGCCGATTCTCCCGGAGGCGAAGAAGCGGCTTCTTCGCACACAGAGCATTGTGGCGAGCGCAGGGAGCTCCTGAGAGCGGTTTGTGCCGAAAGAAGCCCGGGACCGGCACTTAGCTTCGGAGAGCTGCGTATCTGCGTCTTCTGCGTGTCTTGCCGCTCTACACTCAGCAAAAAGCTTTTCCACCATATCTTGCAAAGAGAAACTCTGCCAGGAAAGAAAACATCCAAAATCTTGTTCTAAAGCTTGCACGGGGGTCTGCAAAGAGTTTGGCAAGAATGAAAGGTAGTTGTCCAAAACTCGTTCTTTTCCAATAGAATAACCATGGAAAAGGCAGGAGAGTGGTAAAGTACTGTTTTCTCTAAGTCTGAAGGCTGCCCACACTGTGCCTGCGTGCTGCAGCTTGCATCTTCGCCTTTGGGAAGCTGCCGCTCGCCGATTCTCCCGCAGGCGAAGAAGCGGCTTCTTCGCACACAGAGCATTGTGGCGAGCGCAGGGAGCTCCTGAGAGCGGTTTGTGCCGAAAGAAGCCCGGGACCGGCACTTAGCTTCGGAGAGCTGCGTATCTGCGTCTTCTGCGTGTCTTGCCGCTCTACACTCAGCAAAAAGCTTTTCCAGCATATCTTGCAAGGAGAAACTCTGCCAGGAAAGAAAACATCCAAAATCTTGTTCTAAAGCTTGCACGGGGGTCTGCAAAGAGTTTGGCAAGAATGAAAGGTAGTTGTCCAAAACTCGTTCTTTTCCAATAGAATAACCATGGAAAAGGCAGGAGAGTGGTAAAGTACTGTTTTCTCTAAGTCTGAAGGCTGCCCACACTGTGCCTGTGTGCTGCAGCTTGCATCTTCGCCTTTGGGAAGCTGCCGCTCGCCGATTCTCCCGCAGGCGAAGAAGCGGCTTCTTCGCACACAGAGCATTGTGGCGAGCGCAGGGAGCTCCTGAGAGCGGTTTGTGCCGAAAGAAGCCCGGGACCGGCACTTAGCTTCGGAGAGCTGCGTATCTGCGTCTTCTGCGTGTCTTGCCGCTCTACACTCAGCAAAAAGCTTTTCCAGAATATCTTGCAAGGAGAAACTCTGCCAGGAAAGAAAACATCCAAAATCTTGTTCTAAAGCTTGCACGGGGGTCTGCAAAGAGTTGGGCAAGAATGAAAGGTAGTTGTCCAAAACTCGTTCTTTTCCAATAGAATAACCATGGAAAAGGCAGGAGAGTGCTAAAGTACTGTTTTCTCTAAGTCTGAAGGCTGCCCACACTGTGCCTGTGTGCTGCAGCTTGCATCTTCGCCTTTGGGAAGCTGCCGCTCGCCGATTCTCCCGCAGGCGAAGAAGCGGCTTCTTCGCACACAGAGCATTGTGGCGAGCGCAGGGAGCTCCTGAGAGCGGTTTGTGCCGAAAGAAGCCCGGGACCGGCACTTAGCTTCGGAGAGCTGCGTATCTGCGTCTTCTGCGTGTCTTGCCGCTCTACACTCAGCAAAAAGCTTTTCCACCATATCTTGCAAGGAGAAACTCTGCCAGGAACGAAAACATCCAAAATCTTGTTCTAAAGCTTGCACGGGGGTCTGCAAAGAGTTTGGCAAGAATGAAAGGTAGTTGTCCAAAACTCGTTCTTTTCCAATAGAATAACCATGGAAAAGGCAGGAGAGTGGTAAAGTACTGTTTTCTCTAAGTCTGAAGGCTGCCCACACTGTGCCTGTGTGCTGCAGCTTGCATCTTCGCCTTTGGGAAGCTGCCGCTCGCCGATTCTCCCGGAGGCGAAGAAGCGGCTTCTTCGCACACAGAGCATTGTGGCGAGCGCAGGGAGCTCCTGAGAGCGGTTTGTGCCGAAAGAAGCCCGGGACCGGCACTTAGCTTCGGAGAGCTGCGTATCTGCGTCTTCTGCGTGTCTTGCCGCTCTACACTCAGCAAAAAGCTTTTCCACCATATCTTGCAAGGAGAAACTCTGCCAGGAAAGAAAACATCCAAAATCTTGTTCTAAAGCTTGCACGGGGGTCTGCAAAGAGTTTGGCAAGAATGAAAGGTAGTTGTCCAAAACTCGTTCTTTTCCAATAGAATAACCATGGAAAAGGCAGGAGAGTGGTAAAGTACTGTTTTCTCTAAGTCTGAAGGCTGCCCACACTGTGCCTGTGTGCTGCAGCTTGCATCTTCGCCTTTGGGAAGCTGCCGCTCGCCGATTCTCCCGGAGGCGAAGAAGCGGCTTCTTCGCACACAGAGCATTGTGGCGAGCGCAGGGAGCTCCTGAGAGCGGTTTGTGCCGAAAGAAGCCCGGGACCGGCACTTAGCTTCGGAGAGCTGCGTATCTGCGTCTTCTGCGTGTCTTGCCGCTCTACACTCAGCAAAAAGCTTTTCCAGCATATCTTGCAAGGAGAAACTCTGCCAGGAAAGAAAACATCCAAAATCTTGTTCTAAAGCTTGCACGGAGGTCTGCAAAGAGTTTGGCAAGAATGAAAGGTAGTTGTCCAAAGCTCGTTCTTTTCCAATAGAATAACCATGGAAAAGGCAGGAGAGTGGTAAAGTACTGTTTTCTCTAAGTCTGAAGGCTGCCCACACTGTGCCTGTGTGCTGCAGCTTGCATCTTCGCCTTTGGGAAGCTGCCGCTCGCCGATTCTCCCGGAGGCGAAGAAGCGGCTTCTTCGCACACAGAGCATTGTGGCGAGCGCAGGGAGCTCCTGAGAGCGGTTTGTGCCGAAAGAAGCCCGGGACCGGCACTTAGCTTCGGAGAGCTGCGTATCTGCGTCTTCTGCGTGTCTTGCCGCTCTACACTCAGCAAAAAGCTTTTCCAGCATATCTTGCAAGGAGAAACTCTGCCAGGAAAGAAAACATCCAAAATCTTGTTCTAAAGCTTGCACGGGGGTCTGCAAAGAGTTTGGCAAGAATGAAAGGTAGTTGTCCAAAACTCGTTCTTTTCCAATAGAATAACCATGGAAAAGGCAGGAGAGTGGTAAAGTACTGTTTTCTCTAAGTCTGAAGGCTGCCCACACTGTGCCTGTGTGCTGCAGCTTGCATCTTCGCCTTTGGGAAGCTGCCGCTCGCCGATTCTCCCGCAGGCGAAGAAGCGGCTTCTTCGCACACAGAGCATTGTGGCGAGCGCAGGGAGCTCCTGAGAGCGGTTTGTGCCAAAAGAAGCCCGGGACCGGCACTTAGCTTCGGAGAGCTGCGTATCTGCGTCTTCTGCGTGTCTTGCCGCTCTACACTCAGCAAAAAGCTTTTCCAGCATATCTTGCAAGGAGAAACTCTGCCAGGAAAGAAAACATCCAAAATCTTGTTCTAAAGCTTGCACGGGGGTCTGCAAAGAGTTTGGCAAGAATGAAAGGTAGTCGTCCAAAACTCGTTCTTTTCCAATAGAATAACCATGGAAAAGGCAGGAGAGTGGTAAAGTACTGTTTTCTCTAAGTCTGAAGGCTGCCCACACTGTGCCTGTGTGCTGCAGCTTGCATCTTCGCCTTTGGGAAGCTGCCGCTCGCCGATTCTCCCGCAGGCGAAGAAGCGGCTTCTTCGCACACAGAGCATTGTGGCGAGCGCAGGGAGCTCCTGAGAGCGGTTTGTGCCGAAAGAAGCCCGGGACCGGCACTTAGCTTCGGAGAGCTGCGTATCTGCGTCTTCTGCGTGTCTTGCCGCTCTACACTCAGCAAAAAGCTTTTCCAGCATATCTTGCAAGGAGAAACTCTGCCAGGAAAGAAAACATCCAAAATCTTGTTCTAAAGCTTGCACGGTGGTCTGCAAAGAGTTTGGCAAGAATGAAAGGTAGTTGTCCAAAACTCGTTCTTTTCCAATAGAATAACCATGGAAAAGGCAGGAGAGTGGTAAAGTACTGTTTTCTCGAAGTCTGAATACTGCCCACACTGTGCCTGTGTGCGGCAGCTTGCATCTTCGCCTTTAGGAAGCTGCCGCTCGCCGATTCTCCCGGAGGCGAAGAAGCGGCTTCTTCGCACACAGAGCATTGTGGCGAGCGCAGGGAGCTCCTGAGAGCGGTTTGTGCCGAAAGAAGCCCGGGACCGGCATTTAGCAGCGGAGAGCTGCGTATCTGCGTCTTCTGCGTGTCTTGCCGCTCTACACTCAGCAAAAAGCTTTTCCACCATATCTTGCAAGGAGAAACTCTGCCAGGAAAGAAAACATCCAAAATCTTGTTCTAAAGCTTGCACGGGGGTCTGCAAAGAGTTTGGCAAGAATGAAAGGTAGTTGTCCAAAACTCGTTCTTTTCCAATAGAATAACCATGGAAAAGGCAGGAGAGTGGTAAAGTACTGTTTTCTCGAAGTCTGAAGGCTGCCCACACTGTGCCTGTGTGCTGCAGCTTGCATCTTCGCCTTTGGGAAGCTGCCGCTCGCCGATTCTCCCGG
The DNA here is from genome assembly GCF_037042795.1 of Molothrus aeneus. Classification (NCBI taxonomy): domain Eukaryota; kingdom Metazoa; phylum Chordata; class Aves; order Passeriformes; family Icteridae; genus Molothrus; species Molothrus aeneus. The sequence goes on from NW_027098783.1 coordinate 141,551, forward strand.
AGGCGAAGAAGCGGCTTCTTCGCACACAGAGCATTGTGGCGAGCGCAGGGAGCTCCTGAGAGCGGTTTGTGCCGAAAGAAGCCCGGGACCGGCACTTAGCTTCGGAGAGCTGCGTATCTGCGTCTTCTGCGTGTCTTGCCGCTCTACACTCAGCAAAAAGCTTTTCCACCATATCTTGCAAAGAGAAACTCTGCCAGGAAAGAAAACATCCAAAATCTTGTTCTAAAGCTTGCACGGGGGTCTGCAAAGAGTTTGGCAAGAATGAAAGGTAGTTGTCCAAAACTCGTTCTTTTCCAATAGAATAACCATGGAAAAGGCAGGAGAGTGGTAAAGTACTGTTTTCTCTAAGTCTGAAGGCTGCCCACACTGTGCCTGTGTGCTGCAGCTTGCATCTTCGCCTTTGGGAAGCTGCCGCTCGCCGATTCTCCCGGAGGCGATGAAGCGGCTTCTTCGCACACAGAGCATTGTGGCGAGCGCAGGGAGCTCCTGAGAGCGGTTTGTGCCGAAAGAAGCCCGGGACCGGCACTTAGCTTCGGAGAGCTGCGTATCTGCGTCTTCTGCGTGTCTTGCCGCTCTACACTCAGCAAAAAGCTTTTCCACCATATCTTGCAAGGAGAAACTCTGCCAGGAAAGAAAACATCCAAAATCTTGTTCTAAAGCTTGCACGGGGGTCTGCAAAGAGTTTGGCAAGAATGAAAGGTAGTTGTCCAAAACTCGTTCTTTTCCAATAGAATAACCATGGAAAAGGCAGGAGAGTGGTAAAGTACTGTTTTCTCTAAGTCTGAAGGCTGCCCACACTGTGCCTGTGTGCTGCAGCTTGCATCTTCGCCTTTGGGAAGCTGCCGCTCGCCGATTCTCCCGCAGGCGAAGAAGCGGCTTCTTCGCACACAGAGCATTGTGGCGAGCGCAGGGAGCTCCTGAGAGCGGTTTGTGCCGAAAGAAGCCCGGGACCGGCACTTAGCTTCGGAGAGCTGCGTATCTGCGTCTTCTGCGTGTCTTGCCGCTCTACACTCAGCAAAAAGCTTTTCCACCATATCTTGCAAGGAGAAACTCTGCCAGGAAAGAAAACATCCAAAATCTTGTTCTAAAGCTTGCACGGGGGTCTGCAAAGAGTTGGGCAAGAATGAAAGGTAGTCGTCCAAAACTCGTTCTTTTCCAATAGAATAACCATGGAAAAGGCAGGAGAGTGCTAAAGTACTGTTTTCTCTAAGTCTGAAGGCTGCCCACACTGTGCCTGCGTGCTGCAGCTTGCATCTTCGCCTTTGGGAAGCTGCCGCTCGCCGATTCTCCCGCAGGCGAAGAAGCGGCTTCTTCGCACACAGAGCATTGTGGCGAGCGCAGGGAGCTCCTGAGAGCGGTTTGTGCCGAAAGAAGCCCGGGACCGGCACTTAGCTTCGGAGAGCTGCGTATCTGCGTCTTCTGCGTGTCTTGCCGCTCTACACTCAGCAAAAAGCTTTTCCACCATATCTTGCAAGGAGAAACTCTGCCAGGAAAGAAAACATCCAAAATCTTGTTCTAAAGCTTGCACGGAGGTCTGCAAAGAGTTTGGCAAGAATGAAAGGTAGTTGTCCAAAACTCGTTCTTTTCCAATAGAATAACCATGGAAAAGGCAGGAGAGTGGTAAAGTACTGTTTTCTCTAAGTCTGAAGGCTGCCCACACTGTGCCTGTGTGCTGCAGCTTGCATCTTCGCCTTTGGGAAGCTGCCGCTCGCCGATTCTCCCGCAGGCGAAGAAGCGGCTTCTTCGCACACAGAGCATTGTGGCGAGCGCAGGGAGCTCCTGAGAGCGGTTTGTGCCGAAAGAAGCCCGGGACCGGCACTTAGCTTCGGAGAGCTGCGTATCTGCGTCTTCTGCGTGTCTTGCCGCTCTACACTCAGCAAAAAGCTTTTCCACCATATCTTGCAAGGAGAAACTCTGCCAGGAAAGAAAACATCCAAAATCTTGTTCTAAAGCTTGCACGGAGGTCTGCAAAGAGTTTGGCAAGAATGAAAGGTAGTTGTCCAAAACTCGTTCTTTTCCAATAGAATAACCATGGAAAAGGCAGGAGAGTGGTAAAGTACTGTTTTCTCTAAGTCTGAAGGCTGCCCACACTGTGCCTGTGTGCTGCAGCTTGCATCTTCGCCTTTGGGAAGCTGCCGCTCGCCGATTCTCCCGGAGGCGATGAAGCGGCTTCTTCGCACACAGAGCATTGTGGCGAGCGCAGGGAGCTCCTGAGAGCGGTTTGTGCCGAAAGAAGCCCGGGACCGGCACTTAGCTTCGGAGAGCTGCGTATCTGCGTCTTCTGCGTGTCTTGCCGCTCTACACTCAGCAAAAAGCTTTTCCACCATATCTTGCAAGGAGAAACTCTGCCAGGAAAGAAAACATCCAAAATCTTGTTCTAAAGCTTGCACGGGGGTCTGCAAAGAGTTTGGCAAGAATGAAAGGTAGTTGTCCAAAACTCGTTCTTTTCCAATAGAATAACCATGGAAAAGGCAGGAGAGTGGTAAAGTACTGTTTTCTCTAAGTCTGAAGGCTGCCCACACTGTGCCTGTGTGCTGCAGCTTGCATCTTCGCCTTTGGGAAGCTGCCGCTCGCCGATTCTCCCGGAGGCGAAGAAGCGGCTTCTTCGCACACAGAGCATTGTGGCGAGCGCAGGGAGCTCCTGAGAGCGGTTTGTGCCGAAAGAAGCCCGGGACCGGCACTTAGCTTCGGAGAGCTGCGTATCTGCGTCTTCTGCGTGTCTTGCCGCTCTACACTCAGCCAAAAGCTTTTCCACCATATCTTGCAAGGAGAAACTCTGCCAGGAAAGAAAACATCCAAAATCTTGTTCTAAAGCTTGCACGGGGGTCTGCAAATAGTTTGGCAAGAATGAAAGGTAGTTGTCCAAAACTCGTTCTTTTCCAATAGAATAACCATGGAAAAGGCAGGAGAGTGGTAAAGTACTGTTTTCTCTAAGTCTGAATGCTGCCCACACTGTGCCTGTGTGCTGCAGCTTGCATCTTCGCCTTTGGGAAGCTGCCGCTCGCCGATTCTCCCGGAGGCGAAGAAGCGGCTTCTTCGCACACAGAGCATTGTGGCGAGCGCAGGGAGCTCCTGAGAGCGGTTTGTGCCGAAAGAAGCCCGGGACCGGCACTTAGCTTCGGAGAGCTGCGTATCTGCGTCTTCTGCGTGTCTTGCCGCTCTACACTCAGCAAAAAGCTTTTCCACCATATCTTGCAAGGAGAAACTCTGCCAGGAAAGAAAACATCCAAAATCTTGTTCTAAAGCTTGCACGGAGGTCTGCAAAGAGTTTGGCAAGAATGAAAGGTAGTTGTCCAAAACTCGTTCTTTTCCAATAGAATAACCATGGAAAAGGCAGGAGAGTGGTAAAGTACTGTTTTCTCTAAGTCTGAAGGCTGCCCACACTGTGCCTGCGTGCTGCAGCTTGCATCTTCGCCTTTGGGAAGCTGCCGCTTGCCGATTCTCCCGGAGGCGAAGAAGCGGCTTCTTCGCACACAGAGCATTGTGGCGAGCGCAGGGAGCTCCTGAGAGCGGTTTGTGCCGAAAGAAGCCCGGGACCGGCACTTAGCTTCGGAGAGCTGCGTATCTGCGTCTTCTGCGTGTCTTGCCGCTCTACACTCAGCAAAAAGCTTTTCCAGCATATCTTGCAAAGAGAAACTCTGCCAGGAAAGAAAACATCCAAAATCTTGTTCTAAAGCTTGCACGGGGGTCTGCAAAGAGTTTGGCAAGAATGAAAGGTAGTTGTCCAAAACTCGTTCTTTTCCAATAGAATAACCATGGAAAAGGCAGGAGAGTGGTAAAGTACTGTTTTCTCTAAGTCTGAATGCTGCCCACACTGTGCCTGTGTGCTGCAGCTTGCATCTTCGCCTTTGGGAAGCTGCCGCTCGCCGATTCTCCCGGAGGCGAAGAAGCGGCTTCTTCGCACACAGAGCATTGTGGCGAGCGCAGGGAGCTCCTGAGAGCGGTTTGTGCCGAAAGAAGCCCGGGACCGGCACTTAGCTTCGGAGAGCTGCGTATCTGCGTCTTCTGCGTGTCTTGCCGCTCTACACTCAGCAAAAAGCTTTTCCACCATATCTTGCAAGGAGAAACTCTGCCAGGAAAGAAAACATCCAAAATCTTGTTCTAAAGCTTGCACGGGGGTCTGCAAAGAGTTTGGCAAGAATGAAAGGTAGTTGTCCAAAACTCGTTCTTTTCCAATAGAATAACCATGGAAAAGGCAGGAGAGTGGTAAAGTACTGTTTTCTCTAAGTCTGAAGGCTGCCCACACTGTGCCTGTGTGCTGCAGCTTGCATCTTCGCCTTTGGGAAGCTGCCGCTCGCCGATTCTCCCGGAGGCGAAGAAGCGGCTTCTTCGCACACAGAGCATTGTGGCGAGCGCAGGGAGCTCCTGAGAGCGGTTTGTGCCGAAAGAAGCCCGGGACCGGCACTTAGCTTCGGAGAGCTGCGTATCTGCGTCTTCTGCGTGTCTTGCCGCTCTACACTCAGCAAAAAGCTTTTCCAGCATATCTTGCAAAGAGAAACTCTGCCAGGAAAGAAAACATCCAAAATCTTGTTCTAAAGCTTGCACGGGGGTCTGCAAAGAGTTTGGCTAGAATGAAAGGTAGTTGTCCAAAACTCGTTCTTTTCCAATAGAATAACCATGGAAAAGGCAGGAGAGTGGTAAAGTACTGTTTTCTCTAAGTCTGAATGCTGCCCACACTGTGCCTGTGTGCTGCAGCTTGCATCTTCGCCTTTGGGAAGCTGCCGCTCGCCGATTCTCCCGGAGGCGAAGAAGCGGCTTCTTCGCACACAGAGCATTGTGGCGAGCGCAGGGAGCTCCTGAGAGCGGTTTGTGCCGAAAGAAGCCCGGGACCGGCATTTAGCAGCGGAGAGCTGCGTATCTGCGTCTTCTGCGTGTCTTCCGCTCTACACTCAGCAAAAAGCTTTTCCACCATATCTTGCAAGGAGAAACTCTGCCAGGAAAGAAAACATCCAAAATCTTGTTCTAAAGCTTGCACGGAGGTCTGCAAAGAGTTTGGCAAGAATGAAAGGTAGTTGTCCAAAACTCGTTCTTTTCCAATAGAATAACCATGGAAAAGGCAGGAGAGTGGTAAAGTACTGTTTTCTCTAAGTCTGAAGGCTGCCCACACTGTGCCTGTGTGCTGCAGCTTGCATCTTCGCCTTTGGGAAGCTGCCGCTCGCCGATTCTCCCGCAGGCAAAGAAGCGGCTTCTTCGCACACAGAGCATTGTGGCGAGCGCAGGGAGCTCCTGAGAGCGGTTTGTGCCGAAAGAAGCCCGGGACCGGCACTTAGCTTCGGAGAGCTGCGTATCTGCGTCTTCTGCGTGTCTTGCCGCTCTACACTCAGCAAAAAGCTTTTCCAGCATATCTTGCAAGGAGAAACTCTGCCAGGAAAGAAAACATCCAAAATCTTGTTCTAAAGCTTGCACGGGGGTCTGCAAAGAGTTGGGCAAGAATGAAAGGTAGTTGTCCAAAACTCGTTCTTTTCCAATAGAATAACCATGGAAAAGGCAGGAGAGTGGTAAAGTACTGTTTTCTCTAAGTCTGAATGCTGCCCACACTGTGCCTGTGTGCTGCAGCTTGCATCTTCGCCTTTGGGAAGCTGCCGCTCGCCGATTCTCCCGGAGGCGAAGAAGCGGCTTCTTCGCACACAGAGCATTGTGGCGAGCGCAGGGAGCTCCTGAGAGCGGTTTGTGCCAAAAGAAGCCCGGGACCGGCACTTAGCTTCGGAGAGCTGCGTATCTGCGTCTTCTGCGTGTCTTGCCGCTCTACACTCAGCAAAAAGCTTTTCCACCATATCTTGCAAGGAGAAACTCTGCCAGGAAAGAAAACATCCAAAATCTTGTTCTAAAGCTTGCACGGGGGTCTGCAAAGAGTTTGGCAAGAATGAAAGGTAGTTGTCCAAAACTCGTTCTTTTCCAATAGAATAACCATGGAAAAGGCAGGAGAGTGGTAAAGTACTGTTTTCTCTAAGTCTGAAGGCTGCCCACACTGTGCCTGTGTGGTGCAGCTTGCATCTTCGCCTTTGGGAAGCTGCCGCTCGCCGATTCTCCCGGAGGCGAAGAAGCGGCTTCTTCGCACACAGAGCATTGTGGCGAGCGCAGGGAGCTCCTGAGAGCGGTTTGTGCCGAAAGAAGCCCGGGACCGGCACTTAGCTTCGGAGAGCTGCGTATCTGCGTCTTCTGCGTGTCTTGCCGCTCTACACTCAGCAAAAAGCTTTTCCAGCATATCTTGCAAGGAGAAACTCTGCCAGGAAAGAAAACATCCAAAATCTTGTTCTAAAGCTTGCACGGGGGTCTGCAAAGAGTTGGGCAAGAATGAAAGGTAGTTGTCCAAAACTCGTTCTTTTCCAATAGAATAACCATGGAAAAGGCAGGAGAGTGGTAAAGTACTGTTTTCTCTAAGTCTGAATGCTGCCCACACTGTGCCTGTGTGCTGCAGCTTGCATCTTCGCCTTTGGGAAGCTGCCGCTCGCCGATTCTCCCGGAGGCGAAGAAGCGGCTTCTTCGCACACAGAGCATTGTGGCGAGCGCAGGGAGCTCCTGAGAGCGGTTTGTGCCAAAAGAAGCCCGGGACCGGCACTTAGCTTCGGAGAGCTGCGTATCTGCGTCTTCTGCGTGTCTTGCCGCTCTACACTCAGCAAAAAGCTTTTCCACCATATCTTGCAAGGAGAAACTCTGCCAGGAAAGAAAACATCCAAAATCTTGTTCTAAAGCTTGCACGGGGGTCTGCAAAGAGTTTGGCAAGAATGAAAGGTAGTTGTCCAAAACTCGTTCTTTTCCAATAGAATAACCATGGAAAAGGCAGGAGAGTGGTAAAGTACTGTTTTCTCTAAGTCTGAAGGCTGCCCACACTGTGCCTGTGTGCTGCAGCTTGCATCTTCGCCTTTGGGAAGCTGCCGCTCGCCGATTCTCCCGGAGGCGAAGAAGCGGCTTCTTCGCACACAGAGCATTGTGGCGAGCGCAGGGAGCTCCTGAGAGCGGTTTGTGCCGAAAGAAGCCCGGGACCGGCACTTAGCTTCGGAGAGCTGCGTATCTGCGTCTTCTGCGTGTCTTGCCGCTCTACACTCAGCAAAAAGCTTTTCCACCATATCTTGCAAGGAGAAACTCTGCCAGGAAAGAAAACATCCAAAATCTTGTTCTAAAGCTTGCACGGAGGTCTGCAAAGAGTTTGGCAAGAATGAAAGGTAGTTGTCCAAAACTCGTTCTTTTCCAATAGAATAACCATGGAAAAGGCAGGAGAGTGGTAAAGTACTGTTTTCTCTAAGTCTGAAGGCTGCCCACACTGTGCCTGTGTGCTGCAGCTTGCATCTTCGCCTTTGGGAAGCTGCCGCTCGCCGATTCTCCCGGAGGCGAAGAAGCGGCTTCTTCGCACACAGAGCATTGTGGCGAGCGCAGGGAGCTCCTGAGAGCGGTTTGTGCCGAAAGAAGCCCGGGACCGGCACTTAGCTTCGGAGAGCTGCGTATCTGCGTCTTCTGCGTGTCTTGCCGCTCTACACTCAGCAAAAAGCTTTTCCAGCATATCTTGCAAAGAGAAACTCTGCCAGGAAAGAAAACATCCAAAATCTTGTTCTAAAGCTTGCACGGGGGTCTGCAAAGAGTTTGGCAAGAATGAAAGGTAGTTGTCCAAAACTCGTTCTTTTCCAATAGAATAACCATGGAAAAGGCAGGAGAGTGGTAAAGTACTGTTTTCTCTAAGTCTGAATGCTGCCCACACTGTGCCTGTGTGCTGCAGCTTGCATCTTCGCCTTTGGGAAGCTGCCGCTCGCCGATTCTCCCGCAGGCGAAGAAGCGGCTTCTTCGCACACAGAGCATTGTGGCGTGCGCAGGGAGCTCCTGAGAGCGGTTTGTGCCGAAAGAAGCCCGGGACCGGCACTTAGCTTCGGAGAGCTGCGTATCTGCGTCTTCTGCGTGTCTTGCCGCTCTACACTCAGCAAAAAGCTTTTCCAGCATATCTTGCAAGGAGAAACTCTGCCAGGAAAGAAAACATCCAAAATCTTGTTCTAAAGCTTGCACGGGGGTCTGCAAAGAGTTTGGCAAGAATGAAAGGTAGTTGTCCAAAACTCGTTCTTTTCCAATAGAATAACCATGGAAAAGGCAGGAGAGTGGTAAAGTACTGTTTTCTCTAAGTCTGAATGCTGCCCACACTGTGCCTGTGTGCTGCAGCTTGCATCTTCGCCTTTGGGAAGCTGCCGCTCGCCGATTCTCCCGCAGGCGAAGAAGCGGCTTCTTCGCACACAGAGCATTGTGGCGAGCGCAGGGAGCTCCTGAGAGCGGTTTGTGCCGAAAGAAGCCCGGGACCGGCACTTAGCTTCGGAGAGCTGCGTATCTGCGTCTTCTGCGTGTCTTGCCGCTCTACACTCAGCAAAAAGCTTTTCCAGCATATCTTGCAAGGAGAAACTCTGCCAGGAAAGAAAACATCCAAAATCTTGTTCTAAAGCTTGCACGGGGGTCTGCAAAGAGTTTGGCAAGAATGAAAGGTAGTTGTCCAAAACTCGTTCTTTTCCAATAGAATAACCATGGAAAAGGCAGGAGAGTGGTAAAGTACTGTTTTCTCTAAGTCTGAATGCTGCCCACACTGTGCCTGTGTGCTGCAGCTTGCATCTTCGCCTTTGGGAAGCTGCCGCTCGCCGATTCTCCCGGAGGCGAAGAAGCGGCTTCTTCGCACACAGAGCATTGTGGCGAGCGCAGGGAGCTCCTGAGAGCGGTTTGTGCCGAAAGAAGCCCGGGACCGGCATTTAGCAGCGGAGAGCTGCGTATCTGCGTCTTCTGCGTGTCTTCCGCTCTACACTCAGCAAAAAGCTTTTCCACCATATCTTGCAAGGAGAAACTCTGCCAGGAAAGAAAACATCCAAAATCTTGTTCTAAAGCTTGCACGGAGGTCTGCAAAGAGTTTGGCAAGAATGAAAGGTAGTTGTCCAAAACTCGTTCTTTTCCAATAGAATAACCATGGAAAAGGCAGGAGAGTGGTAAAGTACTGTTTTCTCTAAGTCTGAAGGCTGCCCACACTGTGCCTGTGTGCTGCAGCTTGCATCTTCGCCTTTGGGAAGCTGCCGCTCGCCGATTCTCCCGGAGGCGAAGAAGCGGCTTCTTCGCACACAGAGCATTGTGGCGAGCGCAGGGAGCTCCTGAGAGCGGTTTGTGCCGAAAGAAGCCCGGGACCGGCACTTAGCTTCGGAGAGCTGCGTATCTGCGTCTTCTGCGTGTCTTGCCGCTCTACACTCAGCAAAAAGCTTTTCCACCATATCTTGCAAGGAGAAACTCTGCCAGGAAAGAAAACATCCAAAATCTTGTTCTAAAGCTTGCACGGGGGTCTGCAAAGAGTTTGGCAAGAATGAAAGGTAGTTGTCCAAAACTCGTTCTTTTCCAATAGAATAACCATGGAAAAGGCAGGAGAGTGGTAAAGTACTGTTTTCTCTAAGTCTGAATGCTGCCCACACTGTGCCTGTGTGCTGCAGCTTGCACCTTCGCCTTTGGGAAGCTGCCGCTCGCCGATTCTCCCGCAGGCGAAGAAGCGGCTTCTTCGCACACAGAGCATTGTGGCGAGCGCAGGGAGCTCCTGAGAGCGGTTTGTGCCGAAAGAAGCCCGGGACCGGCACTTAGCTTCGGAGAGCTGCGTATCTGCGTCTTCTGCGTGTCTTGCCGCTCTACACTCAGCAAAAAGCTTTTCCACCATATCTTGAAAGGAGAAACTCTGCCAGGAAAGAAAACATCCAAAATCTTGTTCTAAAGCTTGCACGGGGGTCTGCAAAGAGTTGGGCAAGAATGAAAGGTAGTTGTCCAAAACTCGTTCTTTTCCAATAGAATAACCATGGAAAAGGCAGGAGAGTGGTAAAGTACTGTTTTCTCTAAGTCTGAAGGCTGCCCACACTGTGCCTGTGTGCTGCAGCTTGCATCTTCGCCTTTGGGAAGCTGCCGCTCGCCGATTCTCCCGGAGGCGATGAAGCGGCTTCTTCGCACACAGAGCATTGTGGCGAGCGCAGGGAGCTCCTGAGAGCGGTTTGTGCCGAAAGAAGCCCGGGACCGGCACTTAGCTTCGGAGAGCTGCGTATCTGCGTCTTCTGCGTGTCTTGCCGCTCTACACTCAGCAAAAAGCTTTTCCACCATATCTTGCAAGGAGAAACTCTGCCAGGAAAGAAAACATCCAAAATCTTGTTCTAAAGCTTGCACGGGGGTCTGCAAAGAGTTTGGCAAGAATGAAAGGTAGTTGTCCAAAACTCGTTCTTTTCCAATAGAATAACCATGGAAAAGGCAGGAGAGTGGTAAAGTACTGTTTTCTCTAAGTCTGAAGGCTGCCCACACTGTGCCTGTGTGGTGCAGCTTGCATCTTCGCCTTTGGGAAGCTGCCGCTCGCCGATTCTCCCGCAGGCGAAGAAGCGGCTTCTTCGCACACAGAGCATTGTGGCGAGCGCAGGGAGCTCCTGAGAGCGGTTTGTGCCGAAAGAAGCCCGGGACCGGCACTTAGCTTCGGAGAGCTGCGTATCTGCGTCTTCTGCGTGTCTTGCCGCTCTACACTCAGCAAAAAGCTTTTCCAGAATATCTTGCAAGGAGAAACTCTGCCAGGAAAGAAAACATCCAAAATCTTGTTCTAAAGCTTGCACGGAGGTCTGCAAAGAGTTTGGCAAGAATGAAAGGTAGTTGTCCAAAACTCGTTCTTTTCCAATAGAATAACCATGGAAAAGGCAGGAGAGTGGTAAAGTACTGTTTTCTCTAAGTCTGAAGGCTGCCCACACTGTGCCTGTGTGCTGCAGCTTGCATCTTCGCCTTTGGGAAGCTGCCGCTCGCCGATTCTCCCGGAGGCGAAGAAGCGGCTTCTTCGCACACAGAGCATTGTGGCGAGCGCAGGGAGCTCCTGAGAGCGGTTTGTGCCGAAAGAAGCCCGGGACCGGCACTTAGCTTCGGAGAGCTGCGTATCTGCGTCTTCTGCGTGTCTTGCCGCTCTACACTCAGCAAAAAGCTTTTCCAGCATATCTTGCAAAGAGAAACTCTGCCAGGAAAGAAAACATCCAAAATCTTGTTCTAAAGCTTGCACGGGGGTCTGCAAAGAGTTTGGCAAGAATGAAAGGTAGTTGTCCAAAACTCGTTCTTTTCCAATAGAATAACCATGGAAAAGGCAGGAGAGTGGTAAAGTACTGTTTTCTCTAAGTCTGAATGCTGCCCACACTGTGCCTGTGTGCTGCAGCTTGCATCTTCGCCTTTGGGAAGCTGCCGCTCGCCGATTCTCCCGGAGGCGAAGAAGCGGCTTCTTCGCACACAGAGCATTGTGGCGAGCGCAGGGAGCTCCTGAGAGCGGTTTGTGCCGAAAGAAGCCCGGGACCGGCACTTAGCTTCGGAGAGCTGCGTATCTGCGTCTTCTGCGTGTCTTGCCGCTCTACACTCAGCAAAAAGCTTTTCCAGCATATCTTGCAAGGAGAAACTCTGCCAGGAAAGAAAACATCCAAAATCTTGTTCTAAAGCTTGCACGGGGGTCTGCAAAGAGTTTGGCAAGAATGAAAGGTAGTTGTCCAAAACTCGTTCTTTTCCAATAGAATAACCATGGAAAAGGCAGGAGAGTGGTAAAGTACTGTTTTCTCTAAGTCTGAATGCTGCCCACACTGTGCCTGTGTGCTGCAGCTTGCATCTTCGCCTTTGGGAAGCTGCCGCTCGCCGATTCTCCCGGAGGCGAAGAAGCGGCTTCTTCGCACACAGAGCATTGTGGCGAGCGCAGGGAGCTCCTGAGAGCGGTTTGTGCCGAAAGAAGCCCGGGACCGGCACTTAGCTTCGGAGAGCTGCGTATCTGCGTCTTCTGCGTGTCTTGCCGCTCTACACTCAGCAAAAAGCTTTTCCAGCATATCTTGCAAGGAGAAACTCTGCCAGGAAAGAAAACATCCAAAATCTTGTTCTAAAGCTTGCACGGGGGTCTGCAAAGAGTTTGGCAAGAATGAAAGGTAGTTGTCCAAAACTCGTTCTTTTCCAATAGAATAACCATGGAAAAGGCAGGAGAGTGCTAAAGTACTGTTTTCTCTAAGTCTGAATGCTGCCCACACTGTGCCTGTGTGCTGCAGCTTGCATCTTCGCCTTTGGGAAGCTGCCGCTCGCCGATTCTCCCGCAGGCGAAGAAGCGGCTTCTTCGCACACAGAGCATTGTGGCGAGCGCAGGGAGCTCCTGAGAGCGGTTTGTGCCGAAAGAAGCCCGGGACCGGCATTTAGCAGCGGAGAGCTGCGTATCTGCGTCTTCTGCGTGTCTTCCGCTCTACACTCAGCAAAAAGCTTTTCCACCATATCTTGCAAGGAGAAACTCTGCCAGGAAAGAAAACATCCAAAATCTTGTTCTAAAGCTTGCACGGAGGTCTGCAAAGAGTTTGGCAAGAATGAAAGGTAGTTGTCCAAAACTCGTTCTTTTCCAATAGAATAACCATGGAAAAGGCAGGAGAGTGGTAAAGTACTGTTTTCTCTAAGTCTGAAGGCTGCCCACACTGTGCCTGTGTGCTGCAGCTTGCATCTTCGCCTTTGGGAAGCTGCCGCTCGCCGATTCTCCCGGAGGCGAAGAAGCGGCTTCTTCGCACACAGAGCATTGTGGCGAGCGCAGGGAGCTCCTGAGAGCGGTTTGTGCCGAAAGAAGCCCGGGACCGGCACTTAGCTTCGGAGAGCTGCGTATCTGCGTCTTCTGCGTGTCTTGCCGCTCTACACTCAGCAAAAAGCTTTTCCAGCATATCTTGCAAGGAGAAACTCTGCCAGGAAAGAAAACATCCAAAATCTTGTTCTAAAGCTTGCACGGGGGTCTGCAAAGAGTTTGGCAAGAATGAAAGGTAGTTGTCCAAAACTCGTTCTTTTCCAATAGAATAACCATGGAAAAGGCAGGAGAGTGGTAAAGTACTGTTTTCTCTAAGTCTGAATGCTGCCCACACTGTGCCTGTGTGCTGCAGCTTGCATCTTCGCCTTTGGGAAGCTGCCGCTCGCCGATTCTCCCGGAGGCGAAGAAGCGGCTTCTTCGCACACAGAGCATTGTGGCGAGCGCAGGGAGCTCCTGAGAGCGGTTTGTGCCGAAAGAAGCCCGGGACCGGCACTTAGCTTCGGAGAGCTGCGTATCTGCGTCTTCTGCGTGTCTTGCCGCTCTACACTCAGCAAAAAGCTTTTCCACCATATCTTGCAAGGAGAAACTCTGCCAGGAAAGAAAACATCCAAAATCTTGTTCTAAAGCTTGCACGGGGGTCTGCAAAGAGTTTGGCAAGAATGAAAGGTAGTTGTCCAAAACTCGTTCTTTTCCAATAGAATAACCATGGAAAAGGCAGGAGAGTGGTAAAGTACTGTTTTCTCTAAGTCTGAATGCTGCCCACACTGTGCCTGTGTGCTGCAGCTTGCATCTTCGCCTTTGGGAAGCTGCCGCTCGCCGATTCTCCCGGAGGCGAAGAAGCGGCTTCTTCGCACACAGAGCATTGTGGCGAGCGCAGGGAGCTCCTGAGAGCGGTTTGTGCCGAAAGAAGCCCGGGACCGGCACTTAGCTTCGGAGAGCTGCGTATCTGCGTCTTCTGCGTGTCTTGCCGCTCTACACTCAGCAAAAAGCTTTTCCAGCATATCTTGCTAGGAGAAACTCTACCAGGAAAGAAAACATCCAAAATCTTGTTCTAAAGCTTGCACGGGGGTCTGCAAAGAGTTGGGCAAGAATGAAAGGTAGTTGTCCAAAACTCGTTCTTTTCCAATAGAATAACCATGGAAAAGGAAGGAGAGTGCTAAAGTACTGTTTTCTCTAAGTCTGAAGGCTGCCCACACTGTGCCTGTGTGCTGCAGCTTGCATCTTCGCCTTTGGGAAGCTGCCGCTCGCCGATTCTCCCGCAGGCGAAGAAGCGGCTTCTTCGCACACAGAGCATTGTGGCGAGCGCAGGGAGCTCCTGAGAGCGGTTTGTGCCGAAAGAAGCCCGGGACCGGCACTTAGCTTCGGAGAGCTGCGTATCTGCGTCTTCTGCGTGTCTTGCCGCTCTACACTCAGCAAAAAGCTTTTCCACCATATCTTGCAAGGAGAAACTCTGCCAGGAAAGAAAACATCCAAAATCTTCTTCTAAAGCTTGCACGGGGGTCTGCAAAGAGTTTGGCAAGAATGAAAGGTAGTTGTCCAAAACTCGTTCTTTTCCAATAGAATAACCATGGAAAAGGCAGGAGAGTGGTAAAGTACTGTTTTCTCTAAGTCTGAATGCTGCCCACACTGTGCCTGTGTGCTGCAGCTTGCATCTTCGCCTTTGGGAAGCTGCCGCTCGCCGATTCTCCCGCAGGCGAAGAAGCGGCTTCTTCGCACACAGAGCATTGTGGCGAGCGCAGGGAGCTCCTGAGAGCGGTTTGTGCCGAAAGAAGCCCGGGACCGGCACTTAGCTTCGGAGAGCTGCGTATCTGCGTCTTCTGCGTGTCTTGCCGCTCTACACTCAGCAAAAAGCTTTTCCAGCATATCTTGCAAGGAGAAACTCTGCCAGGAAAGAAAACATCCAAAATCTTGTTCTAAAGCTTGCACGGGGGTCTGCAAAGAGTTGGGCAAGAATGAAAGGTAGTTGTCCAAAACTCGTTCTTTTCCAATAGAATAACCATGGAAAAGGCAGGAGAGTGCTAAAGTACTGTTTTCTCTAAGTCTGAAGGCTGCCCACACTGTGCCTGTGTGCTGCAGCTTGCATCTTCGCCTTTGGGAAGCTGCCGCTCGCCGATTCTCCCGCAGGCGAAGAAGCGGCTTCTTCGCACACAGAGCATTGTGGCGAGCGCAGGGAGCTCCTGAGAGCGGTTTGTGCCGAAAGAAGCCCGGGACCGGCACTTAGCTTCGGAGAGCTGCGTATCTGCGTCTTCTGCGTGTCTTGCCGCTCTACACTCAGCAAAAAGCTTTTCCACCATATCTTGCAAGGAGAAACTCTGCCAGGAAAGAAAACATCCAAAATCTTGTTCTAAAGCTTGCACGGGGGTCTGCAAAGAGTTTGGCAAGAATGAAAGGTAGTTGTCCAAAACTCGTTCTTTTCCAATAGAATAACCATGGAAAAGGCAGGAGAGTGGTAAAGTACTGTTTTCTCTAAGTCTGAAGGCTGCCCACACTGTGCCTGTGTGGTGCAGCTTGCATCTTCGCCTTTGGGAAGCTGCCGCTCGCCGATTCTCCCGCAGGCGAAGAAGCGGCTTCTTCGCACACAGAGCATTGTGGCGAGCGCAGGGAGCTCCTGAGAGCGGTTTGTGCCGAAAGAAGCCCGGGACCGGCACTTAGCTTCGGAGAGCTGCGTATCTGCGTCTTCTGCGTGTCTTGCCGCTCTACACTCAGCAAAAAGCTTTTCCAGAATATCTTGCAAGGAGAAACTCTGCCAGGAAAGAAAACATCCAAAATCTTGTTCTAAAGCTTGCACGGAGGTCTGCAAAGAGTTTGGCAAGAATGAAAGGTAGTTGTCCAAAACTCGTTCTTTTCCAATAGAATAACCATGGAAAAGGCAGGAGAGTGGTAAAGTACTGTTTTCTCTAAGTCTGAAGGCTGCCCACACTGTGCCTGTGTGCTGCAGCTTGCATCTTCGCCTTTGGGAAGCTGCCGCTCGCCGATTCTCCCGGAGGCGAAGAAGCGGCTTCTTCGCACACAGAGCATTGTGGCGAGCGCAGGGAGCTCCTGAGAGCGGTTTGTGCCGAAAGAAGCCCGGGACCGGCACTTAGCTTCGGAGAGCTGCGTATCTGCGTCTTCTGCGTGTCTTGCCGCTCTACACTCAGCAAAAAGCTTTTCCAGCATATCTTGCAAAGAGAAACTCTGCCAGGAAAGAAAACATCCAAAATCTTGTTCTAAAGCTTGCACGGGGGTCTGCAAAGAGTTTGGCAAGAATGAAAGGTAGTTGTCCAAAACTCGTTCTTTTCCAATAGAATAACCATGGAAAAGGCAGGAGAGTGGTAAAGTACTGTTTTCTCTAAGTCTGAATGCTGCCCACACTGTGCCTGTGTGCTGCAGCTTGCATCTTCGCCTTTGGGAAGCTGCCGCTCGCCGATTCTCCCGGAGGCGAAGAAGCGGCTTCTTCGCACACAGAGCATTGTGGCGAGCGCAGGGAGCTCCTGAGAGCGGTTTGTGCCGAAAGAAGCCCGGGACCGGCACTTAGCTTCGGAGAGCTGCGTATCTGCGTCTTCTGCGTGTCTTGCCGCTCTACACTCAGCAAAAAGCTTTTCCAGCATATCTTGCAAGGAGAAACTCTGCCAGGAAAGAAAACATCCAAAATCTTGTTCTAAAGCTTGCACGGGGGTCTGCAAAGAGTTTGGCAAGAATGAAAGGTAGTTGTCCAAAACTCGTTCTTTTCCAATAGAATAACCATGGAAAAGGCAGGAGAGTGGTAAAGTACTGTTTTCTCTAAGTCTGAATGCTGCCCACACTGTGCCTGTGTGCTGCAGCTTGCATCTTCGCCTTTGGGAAGCTGCCGCTCGCCGATTCTCCCGGAGGCGAAGAAGCGGCTTCTTCGCACACAGAGCATTGTGGCGAGCGCAGGGAGCTCCTGAGAGCGGTTTGTGCCGAAAGAAGCCCGGGACCGGCACTTAGCTTCGGAGAGCTGCGTATCTGCGTCTTCTGCGTGTCTTGCCGCTCTACACTCAGCAAAAAGCTTTTCCACCATATCTTGCAAGGAGAAACTCTGCCAGGAAAGAAAACATCCAAAATCTTGTTCTAAAGCTTGCACGGGGGTCTGCAAAGAGTTTGGCAAGAATGAAAGGTAGTTGTCCAAAACTCGTTCTTTTCCAATAGAATAACCATGGAAAAGGCAGGAGAGTGCTAAAGTACTGTTTTCTCTAAGTCTGAATGCTGCCCACACTGTGCCTGTGTGCTGCAGCTTGCATCTTCGCCTTTGGGAAGCTGCCGCTCGCCGATTCTCCCGCAGGCGAAGAAGCGGCTTCTTCGCACACAGAGCATTGTGGCGAGCGCAGGGAGCTCCTGAGAGCGGTTTGTGCCGAAAGAAGCCCGGGACCGGCATTTAGCAGCGGAGAGCTGCGTATCTGCGTCTTCTGCGTGTCTTCCGCTCTACACTCAGCAAAAAGCTTTTCCACCATATCTTGCAAGGAGAAACTCTGCCAGGAAAGAAAACATCCAAAATCTTGTTCTAAAGCTTGCACGGAGGTCTGCAAAGAGTTTGGCAAGAATGAAAGGTAGTTGTCCAAAACTCGTTCTTTTCCAATAGAATAACCATGGAAAAGGCAGGAGAGTGGTAAAGTACTGTTTTCTCTAAGTCTGAAGGCTGCCCACACTGTGCCTGTGTGCTGCAGCTTGCATCTTCGCCTTTGGGAAGCTGCCGCTCGCCGATTCTCCCGGAGGCGAAGAAGCGGCTTCTTCGCACACAGAGCATTGTGGCGAGCGCAGGGAGCTCCTGAGAGCGGTTTGTGCCGAAAGAAGCCCGGGACCGGCACTTAGCTTCGGAGAGCTGCGTATCTGCGTCTTCTGCGTGTCTTGCCGCTCTACACTCAGCAAAAAGCTTTTCCAGCATATCTTGCAAGGAGAAACTCTGCCAGGAAAGAAAACATCCAAAATCTTGTTCTAAAGCTTGCACGGGGGTCTGCAAAGAGTTTGGCAAGAATGAAAGGTAGTTGTCCAAAACTCGTTCTTTTCCAATAGAATAACCATGGAAAAGGCAGGAGAGTGGTAAAGTACTGTTTTCTCTAAGTCTGAATGCTGCCCACACTGTGCCTGTGTGCTGCAGCTTGCATCTTCGCCTTTGGGAAGCTGCCGCTCGCCGATTCTCCCGGAGGCGAAGAAGCGGCTTCTTCGCACACAGAGCATTGTGGCGAGCGCAGGGAGCTCCTGAGAGCGGTTTGTGCCGAAAGAAGCCCGGGACCGGCACTTAGCTTCGGAGAGCTGCGTATCTGCGTCTTCTGCGTGTCTTGCCGCTCTACACTCAGCAAAAAGCTTTTCCAGCATATCTTGCAAGGAGAAACTCTGCCAGGAAAGAAAACATCCAAAATCTTGTTCTAAAGCTTGCACGGGGGTCTGCAAAGAGTTTGGCAAGAATGAAAGGTAGTTGTCCAAAACTCGTTCTTTTCCAATAGAATAACCATGGAAAAGGCAGGAGAGTGGTAAAGTACTGTTTTCTCTAAGTCTGAATGCTGCCCACACTGTGCCTGTGTGCTGCAGCTTGCATCTTCGCCTTTGGGAAGCTGCCGCTCGCCGATTCTCCCGGAGGCGAAGAAGCGGCTTCTTCGCACACAGAGCATTGTGGCGAGCGCAGGGAGCTCCTGAGAGCGGTTTGTGCCGAAAGAAGCCCGGGACCGGCACTTAGCTTCGGAGAGCTGCGTATCTGCGTCTTCTGCGTGTCTTGCCGCTCTACACTCAGCAAAAAGCTTTTCCAGCATATCTTGCAAGGAGAAACTCTGCCAGGAAAGAAAACATCCAAAATCTTGTTCTAAAGCTTGCACGGGGGTCTGCAAAGAGTTGGGCAAGAATGAAAGGTAGTTGTCCAAAACTCGTTCTTTTCCAATAGAATAACCATGGAAAAGGAAGGAGAGTGCTAAAGTACTGTTTTCTCTAAGTCTGAAGGCTGCCCACACTGTGCCTGTGTGCTGCAGCTTGCATCTTCGCCTTTGGGAAGCTGCCGCTCGCCGATTC
This sequence comes from Molothrus aeneus, assembly GCF_037042795.1. Taxonomy (NCBI): domain Eukaryota; kingdom Metazoa; phylum Chordata; class Aves; order Passeriformes; family Icteridae; genus Molothrus; species Molothrus aeneus. The sequence goes on from NW_027098783.1 coordinate 160,074, forward strand.
TCCCGCAGGCGAAGAAGCGGCTTCTTCGCACACAGAGCATTGTGGCGAGCGCAGGGAGCTCCTGAGAGCGGTTTGTGCCGAAAGAAGCCCGGGACCGGCACTTAGCTTCGGAGAGCTGCGTATCTGCGTCTTCTGCGTGTCTTGCCGCTCTACACTCAGCAAAAAGCTTTTCCACCATATCTTGCAAGGAGAAACTCTGCCAGGAAAGAAAACATCCAAAATCTTCTTCTAAAGCTTGCACGGGGGTCTGCAAAGAGTTTGGCAAGAATGAAAGGTAGTTGTCCAAAACTCGTTCTTTTCCAATAGAATAACCATGGAAAAGGCAGGAGAGTGGTAAAGTACTGTTTTCTCTAAGTCTGAATGCTGCCCACACTGTGCCTGTGTGCTGCAGCTTGCATCTTCGCCTTTGGGAAGCTGCCGCTCGCCGATTCTCCCGCAGGCGAAGAAGCGGCTTCTTCGCACACAGAGCATTGTGGCGAGCGCAGGGAGCTCCTGAGAGCGGTTTGTGCCGAAAGAAGCCCGGGACCGGCACTTAGCTTCGGAGAGCTGCGTATCTGCGTCTTCTGCGTGTCTTGCCGCTCTACACTCAGCAAAAAGCTTTTCCAGCATATCTTGCAAGGAGAAACTCTGCCAGGAAAGAAAACATCCAAAATCTTGTTCTAAAGCTTGCACGGGGGTCTGCAAAGAGTTGGGCAAGAATGAAAGGTAGTTGTCCAAAACTCGTTCTTTTCCAATAGAATAACCATGGAAAAGGCAGGAGAGTGGTAAAGTACTGTTTTCTCTAAGTCTGAAGGCTGCCCACACTGTGCCTGTGTGCTGCAGCTTGCATCTTCGCCTTTGGGAAGCTGCCGCTCGCCGATTCTCCCGCAGGCGAAGAAGCGGCTTCTTCGCACACAGAGCATTGTGGCGAGCGCAGGGAGCTCCTGAGAGCGGTTTGTGCCGAAAGAAGCCCGGGACCGGCACTTAGCTTCGGAGAGCTGCGTATCTGCGTCTTCTGCGTGTCTTGCCGCTCTACACTCAGCAAAAAGCTTTTCCACCATATCTTGCAAGGAGAAACTCTGCCAGGAAAGAAAACATCCAAAATCTTGTTCTAAAGCTTGCACGGGGGTCTGCAAAGAGTTTGGCAAGAATGAAAGGTAGTTGTCCAAAACTCGTTCTTTTCCAATAGAATAACCATGGAAAAGGCAGGAGAGTGGTAAAGTACTGTTTTCTCTAAGTCTGAAGGCTGCCCACACTGTGCCTGTGTGCTGCAGCTTGCATCTTCGCCTTTGGGAAGCTGCCGCTCGCCGATTCTCCCGGAGGCGATGAAGCGGCTTCTTCGCACACAGAGCATTGTGGCGAGCGCAGGGAGCTCCTGAGAGCGGTTTGTGCCGAAAGAAGCCCGGGACCGGCACTTAGCTTCGGAGAGCTGCGTATCTGCGTCTTCTGCGTGTCTTGCCGCTCTACACTCAGCAAAAAGCTTTTCCACCATATCTTGCAAGGAGAAACTCTGCCAGGAAAGAAAACATCCAAAATCTTGTTCTAAAGCTTGCACGGGGGTCTGCAAAGAGTTTGGCAAGAATGAAAGGTAGTTGTCCAAAACTCGTTCTTTTCCAATAGAATAACCATGGAAAAGGCAGGAGAGTGGTAAAGTACTGTTTTCTCTAAGTCTGAAGGCTGCCCACACTGTGCCTGTGTGGTGCAGCTTGCATCTTCGCCTTTGGGAAGCTGCCGCTCGCCGATTCTCCCGCAGGCGAAGAAGCGGCTTCTTCGCACACAGAGCATTGTGGCGAGCGCAGGGAGCTCCTGAGAGCGGTTTGTGCCGAAAGAAGCCCGGGACCGGCACTTAGCTTCGGAGAGCTGCGTATCTGCGTCTTCTGCGTGTCTTGCCGCTCTACACTCAGCAAAAAGCTTTTCCAGAATATCTTGCAAGGAGAAACTCTGCCAGGAAAGAAAACATCCAAAATCTTGTTCTAAAGCTTGCACGGAGGTCTGCAAAGAGTTTGGCAAGAATGAAAGGTAGTTGTCCAAAACTCGTTCTTTTCCAATAGAATAACCATGGAAAAGGCAGGAGAGTGGTAAAGTACTGTTTTCTCTAAGTCTGAAGGCTGCCCACACTGTGCCTGTGTGCTGCAGCTTGCATCTTCGCCTTTGGGAAGCTGCCGCTCGCCGATTCTCCCGGAGGCGAAGAAGCGGCTTCTTCGCACACAGAGCATTGTGGCGAGCGCAGGGAGCTCCTGAGAGCGGTTTGTGCCGAAAGAAGCCCGGGACCGGCACTTAGCTTCGGAGAGCTGCGTATCTGCGTCTTCTGCGTGTCTTGCCGCTCTACACTCAGCAAAAAGCTTTTCCAGCATATCTTGCAAAGAGAAACTCTGCCAGGAAAGAAAACATCCAAAATCTTGTTCTAAAGCTTGCACGGGGGTCTGCAAAGAGTTTGGCAAGAATGAAAGGTAGTTGTCCAAAACTCGTTCTTTTCCAATAGAATAACCATGGAAAAGGCAGGAGAGTGGTAAAGTACTGTTTTCTCTAAGTCTGAATGCTGCCCACACTGTGCCTGTGTGCTGCAGCTTGCATCTTCGCCTTTGGGAAGCTGCCGCTCGCCGATTCTCCCGGAGGCGAAGAAGCGGCTTCTTCGCACACAGAGCATTGTGGCGAGCGCAGGGAGCTCCTGAGAGCGGTTTGTGCCGAAAGAAGCCCGGGACCGGCACTTAGCTTCGGAGAGCTGCGTATCTGCGTCTTCTGCGTGTCTTGCCGCTCTACACTCAGCAAAAAGCTTTTCCAGCATATCTTGCAAGGAGAAACTCTGCCAGGAAAGAAAACATCCAAAATCTTGTTCTAAAGCTTGCACGGGGGTCTGCAAAGAGTTTGGCAAGAATGAAAGGTAGTTGTCCAAAACTCGTTCTTTTCCAATAGAATAACCATGGAAAAGGCAGGAGAGTGGTAAAGTACTGTTTTCTCTAAGTCTGAATGCTGCCCACACTGTGTCTGTGTGCTGCAGCTTGCATCTTCGCCTTTGGGAAGCTGCCGCTCGCCGATTCTCCCGGAGGCGAAGAAGCGGCTTCTTCGCACACAGAGCATTGTGGCGAGCGCAGGGAGCTCCTGAGAGCGGTTTGTGCCGAAAGAAGCCCGGGACCGGCACTTAGCTTCGGAGAGCTGCGTATCTGCGTCTTCTGCGTGTCTTGCCGCTCTACACTCAGCAAAAAGCTTTTCCAGCATATCTTGCAAGGAGAAACTCTGCCAGGAAAGAAAACATCCAAAATCTTGTTCTAAAGCTTGCACGGGGGTCTGCAAAGAGTTTGGCAAGAATGAAAGGTAGTTGTCCAAAACTCGTTCTTTTCCAATAGAATAACCATGGAAAAGGCAGGAGAGTGCTAAAGTACTGTTTTCTCTAAGTCTGAATGCTGCCCACACTGTGCCTGTGTGCTGCAGCTTGCATCTTCGCCTTTGGGAAGCTGCCGCTCGCCGATTCTCCCGCAGGCGAAGAAGCGGCTTCTTCGCACACAGAGCATTGTGGCGAGCGCAGGGAGCTCCTGAGAGCGGTTTGTGCCGAAAGAAGCCCGGGACCGGCATTTAGCAGCGGAGAGCTGCGTATCTGCGTCTTCTGCGTGTCTTCCGCTCTACACTCAGCAAAAAGCTTTTCCACCATATCTTGCAAGGAGAAACTCTGCCAGGAAAGAAAACATCCAAAATCTTGTTCTAAAGCTTGCACGGAGGTCTGCAAAGAGTTTGGCAAGAATGAAAGGTAGTTGTCCAAAACTCGTTCTTTTCCAATAGAATAACCATGGAAAAGGCAGGAGAGTGGTAAAGTACTGTTTTCTCTAAGTCTGAAGGCTGCCCACACTGTGCCTGTGTGCTGCAGCTTGCATCTTCGCCTTTGGGAAGCTGCCGCTCGCCGATTCTCCCGGAGGCGAAGAAGCGGCTTCTTCGCACACAGAGCATTGTGGCGAGCGCAGGGAGCTCCTGAGAGCGGTTTGTGCCGAAAGAAGCCCGGGACCGGCACTTAGCTTCGGAGAGCTGCGTATCTGCGTCTTCTGCGTGTCTTGCCGCTCTACACTCAGCAAAAAGCTTTTCCAGCATATCTTGCAAGGAGAAACTCTGCCAGGAAAGAAAACATCCAAAATCTTGTTCTAAAGCTTGCACGGGGGTCTGCAAAGAGTTTGGCAAGAATGAAAGGTAGTTGTCCAAAACTCGTTCTTTTCCAATAGAATAACCATGGAAAAGGCAGGAGAGTGGTAAAGTACTGTTTTCTCTAAGTCTGAATGCTGCCCACACTGTGCCTGTGTGCTGCAGCTTGCATCTTCGCCTTTGGGAAGCTGCCGCTCGCCGATTCTCCCGGAGGCGAAGAAGCGGCTTCTTCGCACACAGAGCATTGTGGCGAGCGCAGGGAGCTCCTGAGAGCGGTTTGTGCCGAAAGAAGCCCGGGACCGGCACTTAGCTTCGGAGAGCTGCGTATCTGCGTCTTCTGCGTGTCTTGCCGCTCTACACTCAGCAAAAAGCTTTTCCACCATATCTTGCAAGGAGAAACTCTGCCAGGAAAGAAAACATCCAAAATCTTGTTCTAAAGCTTGCACGGGGGTCTGCAAAGAGTTGGCAAGAATGAAAGGTAGTTGTCCAAAACTCGTTCTTTTCCAATAGAATAACCATGGAAAAGGCAGGAGAGTGGTAAAGTACTGTTTTCTCTAAGTCTGAATGCTGCCCACACTGTGCCTGTGTGCTGCAGCTTGCATCTTCGCCTTTGGGAAGCTGCCGCTCGCCGATTCTCCCGGAGGCGAAGAAGCGGCTTCTTCGCACACAGAGCATTGTGGCGAGCGCAGGGAGCTCCTGAGAGCGGTTTGTGCCGAAAGAAGCCCGGGACCGGCACTTAGCTTCGGAGAGCTGCGTATCTGCGTCTTCTGCGTGTCTTGCCGCTCTACACTCAGCAAAAAGCTTTTCCAGCATATCTTGCAAGGAGAAACTCTGCCAGGAAAGAAAACATCCAAAATCTTGTTCTAAAGCTTGCACGGGGGTCTGCAAAGAGTTGGGCAAGAATGAAAGGTAGTTGTCCAAAACTCGTTCTTTTCCAATAGAATAACCATGGAAAAGGAAGGAGAGTGCTAAAGTACTGTTTTCTCTAAGTCTGAAGGCTGCCCACACTGTGCCTGTGTGCTGCAGCTTGCATCTTCGCCTTTGGGAAGCTGCCGCTCGCCGATTCTCCCGCAGGCGAAGAAGCGGCTTCTTCGCACACAGAGCATTGTGGCGAGCGCAGGGAGCTCCTGAGAGCGGTTTGTGCCGAAAGAAGCCCGGGACCGGCACTTAGCTTCGGAGAGCTGCGTATCTGCGTCTTCTGCGTGTCTTGCCGCTCTACACTCAGCAAAAAGCTTTTCCACCATATCTTGCAAGGAGAAACTCTGCCAGGAAAGAAAACATCCAAAATCTTCTTCTAAAGCTTGCACGGGGGTCTGCAAAGAGTTTGGCAAGAATGAAAGGTAGTTGTCCAAAACTCGTTCTTTTCCAATAGAATAACCATGGAAAAGGCAGGAGAGTGGTAAAGTACTGTTTTCTCTAAGTCTGAATGCTGCCCACACTGTGCCTGTGTGCTGCAGCTTGCATCTTCGCCTTTGGGAAGCTGCCGCTCGCCGATTCTCCCGCAGGCGAAGAAGCGGCTTCTTCGCACACAGAGCATTGTGGCGAGCGCAGGGAGCTCCTGAGAGCGGTTTGTGCCGAAAGAAGCCCGGGACCGGCACTTAGCTTCGGAGAGCTGCGTATCTGCGTCTTCTGCGTGTCTTGCCGCTCTACACTCAGCAAAAAGCTTTTCCAGCATATCTTGCAAGGAGAAACTCTGCCAGGAAAGAAAACATCCAAAATCTTGTTCTAAAGCTTGCACGGGGGTCTGCAAAGAGTTGGGCAAGAATGAAAGGTAGTTGTCCAAAACTCGTTCTTTTCCAATAGAATAACCATGGAAAAGGCAGGAGAGTGCTAAAGTACTGTTTTCTCTAAGTCTGAAGGCTGCCCACACTGTGCCTGTGTGCTGCAGCTTGCATCTTCGCCTTTGGGAAGCTGCCGCTCGCCGATTCTCCCGCAGGCGAAGAAGCGGCTTCTTCGCACACAGAGCATTGTGGCGAGCGCAGGGAGCTCCTGAGAGCGGTTTGTGCCGAAAGAAGCCCGGGACCGGCACTTAGCTTCGGAGAGCTGCGTATCTGCGTCTTCTGCGTGTCTTGCCGCTCTACACTCAGCAAAAAGCTTTTCCACCATATCTTGCAAGGAGAAACTCTGCCAGGAAAGAAAACATCCAAAATCTTGTTCTAAAGCTTGCACGGGGGTCTGCAAAGAGTTTGGCAAGAATGAAAGGTAGTTGTCCAAAACTCGTTCTTTTCCAATAGAATAACCATGGAAAAGGCAGGAGAGTGGTAAAGTACTGTTTTCTCTAAGTCTGAAGGCTGCCCACACTGTGCCTGTGTGCTGCAGCTTGCATCTTCGCCTTTGGGAAGCTGCCGCTCGCCGATTCTCCCGGAGGCGATGAAGCGGCTTCTTCGCACACAGAGCATTGTGGCGAGCGCAGGGAGCTCCTGAGAGCGGTTTGTGCCGAAAGAAGCCCGGGACCGGCACTTAGCTTCGGAGAGCTGCGTATCTGCGTCTTCTGCGTGTCTTGCCGCTCTACACTCAGCAAAAAGCTTTTCCAGCATATCTTGCAAGGAGAAACTCTGCCAGGAAAGAAAACATCCAAAATCTTGTTCTAAAGCTTGCACGGGGGTCTGCAAAGAGTTTGGCAAGAATGAAAGGTAGTTGTCCAAAACTCGTTCTTTTCCAATAGAATAACCATGGAAAAGGCAGGAGAGTGGTAAAGTACTGTTTTCTCTAAGTCTGAAGGCTGCCCACACTGTGCCTGTGTGCTGCAGCTTGCATCTTCGCCTTTGGGAAGCTGCCGCTCGCCGATTCTCCCGCAGGCGAAGAAGCGGCTTCTTCGCACACAGAGCATTGTGGCGAGCGCAGGGAGCTCCTGAGAGCGGTTTGTGCCGAAAGAAGCCCGGGACCGGCACTTAGCTTCGGAGAGCTGCGTATCTGCGTCTTCTGCGTGTCTTGCCGCTCTACACTCAGCAAAAAGCTTTTCCACCATATCTTGCAAGGAGAAACTCTGCCAGGAAAGAAAACATCCAAAATCTTGTTCTAAAGCTTGCACGGAGGTCTGCAAAGAGTTTGGCAAGAATGAAAGGTAGTTGTCCAAAACTCGTTCTTTTCCAATAGAATAACCATGGAAAAGGCAGGAGAGTGGTAAAGTACTGTTTTCTCTAAGTCTGAAGGCTGCCCACACTGTGCCTGTGTGCTGCAGCTTGCATCTTCGCCTTTGGGAAGCTGCCGCTCGCCGATTCTCCCGGAGGCGAAGAAGCGGCTTCTTCGCACACAGAGCATTGTGGCGAGCGCAGGGAGCTCCTGAGAGCGGTTTGTGCCGAAAGAAGCCCGGGACCGGCACTTAGCTTCGGAGAGCTGCGTATCTGCGTCTTCTGCGTGTCTTGCCGCTCTACACTCAGCAAAAAGCTTTTCCAGCATATCTTGCAAGGAGAAACTCTGCCAGGAAAGAAAACATCCAAAATCTTGTTCTAAAGCTTGCACGGGGGTCTGCAAAGAGTTTGGCAAGAATGAAAGGTAGTTGTCCAAAACTCGTTCTTTTCCAATAGAATAACCATGGAAAAGGCAGGAGAGTGGTAAAGTACTGTTTTCTCGAAGTCTGAATGCTGCCCACACTGTGCCTGTGTGCTGCAGCTTGCATCTTCGCCTTTGGGAAGCTGCCGCTCGCCGATTCTCCTCCCGGAGGCGAAGAAGCGGCTTCTTCGCACACAGAGCATTGTGGCGAGCGCAGGGAGCTCCTGAGAGCGGTTTGTGCCGAAAGAAGCCCGGGACCGGCATTTAGCAGCGGAGAGCTGCGTATCTGCGTCTTCTGCGTGTCTTCCGCTCTACACTCAGCAAAAAGCTTTTCCACCATATCTTGCAAGGAGAAACTCTGCCAGGAAAGAAAACATCCAAAATCTTGTTCTAAAGCTTGCACGGAGGTCTGCAAAGAGTTTGGCAAGAATGAAAGGTAGTTGTCCAAAAACTCGTTCTTTTCCAATAGAATAACCATGGAAAAGGCAGGAGAGTGGTAAAGTACTGTTTTCTCTAAGTCTGAAGGCTGCCCACACTGTGCCTGCGTGCTGCAGCTTGCATCTTCGCCTTTGGGAAGCTGCCGCTCGCCGATTCTCCCGGAGGCGAAGAAGCGGCTTCTTCGCACACAGAGCATTGTGGCGAGCGCAGGGAGCTCCTGAGAGCGGTTTGTGCCGAAAGAAGCCCGGGACCGGCACTTAGCTTCGGAGAGCTGCGTATCTGCGTCTTCTGCGTGTCTTGCCGCTCTACACTCAGCAAAAAGCTTTTCCACCATATCTTGCAAGGAGAAACTCTGCCAGGAAAGAAAACATCCAAAATCTTGTTCTAAAGCTTGCACGGGGGTCTGCAAAGAGTTTGGCAAGAATGAAAGGTAGTTGTCCAAAACTCGTTCTTTTCCAATAGAATAACCATGGAAAAGGCAGGAGAGTGGTAAAGTACTGTTTTCTCTAAGTCTGAAGGCTGCCCACACTGTGCCTGTGTGCTGCAGCTTGCATCTTCGCCTTTGGGAAGCTGCCGCTCGCCGATTCTCCCGGAGGCGAAGAAGCGGCTTCTTCGCACACAGAGCATTGTGGCGAGCGCAGGGAGCTCCTGAGAGCGGTTTGTGCCGAAAGAAGCCCGGGACCGGCACTTAGCTTCGGAGAGCTGCGTATCTGCGTCTTCTGCGTGTCTTGCCGCTCTACACTCAGCAAAAAGCTTTTCCAGCATATCTTGCAAAGAGAAACTCTGCCAGGAAAGAAAACATCCAAAATCTTGTTCTAAAGCTTGCACGGGGGTCTGCAAGGAGTTTGGCAAGAATGAAAGGTAGTTGTCCAAAACTCGTTCTTTTCCAATAGAATTACCATGGAAAAGGCAGGAGAGTGGTAAAGTACCGTTTTCTCTAAGTCTGAAGGCTGCCCACACTGTGCCTGTGTGCTGCAGCTTGCATCTTCGCCTTTGGGAAGCTGCCGCTCGCCGATTCTCCCGGAGGCGAAGAAGCGGCTTCTTCGCACACAGAGCATTGTGGCGAGCGCAGGGAGCTCCTGAGAGCGGTTTGTGCCGAAAGAAGCCCGGGACCGGCACTTAGCTTCGGAGAGCTGCGTATCTGCGTCTTCTGCGTGTCTTGCCGCTCTACACTCAGCAAAAAGCTTTTCCACCATATCTTGCAAGGAGAAACTCTGCCAGGAAAGAAAACATCCAAAATCTTGTTCTAAAGCTTGCACGGGGGTCTGCAAAGAGTTTGGCAAGAATGAAAGGTAGTTGTCCAAAGCTCGTTCTTTTCCAATAGAATAACCATGGAAAAGGCAGGAGAGTGGTAAAGTACTGTTTTCTCGAAGTCTGAAGGCTGCCCACACTGTGCCTGTGTGCTGCAGCTTGCATCTTCGCCTTTGGGAAGCTGCCGCTCGCCGATTCTCCCGGAGGCGAAGAAGCGGCTTCTTCGCACACAGAGCATTGTGGCGAACGCAGGGAGCTCCTGAGAGCGGTTTGTGCCGAAAGAAGCCCGGGACCAGCACTTAGCTTCGGAGAGCTGCGTATCTGCGTCTTCTGCGTGTCTTGCCGCTCTACACTCAGCAAAAAGCTTTTCCACCATATCTTGCAAGGAGAAACTCTGCCAGGAAAGAAAACATCCAAAATCTTGTTCTAAAGCTTGCACGGGGGTCTGCAAAGAGTTTGGCAAGAATGAAAGGTAGTTGTCCAAAACTCGTTCTTTTCCAATAGAATAACCATGGAAAAGGCAGGAGAGTGGTAAAGTACTGTTTTCTCTAAGTCTGAATACTGCCCACACTGTGCCTGTGTGCGGCAGCTTGCATCTTCGCCTTTAGGAAACTGGCGCTCGCCGATTCTCCCGGAGGCGAAGAAGCGGCTTCTTCGCACACAGAGCATTGTGGCGAGCGCAGGGAGCTCCTGAGAGCGGTTTGTGCCGAAAGAAGCCCGGGACCGGCATTTAGCAGCGGAGAGCTGCGTATCTGCGTCTTCTGCGTGTCTTGCCGCTCTACACTCAGCAAAAAGCTTTTCCACCATATCTTGCAAGGAGAAACTCTGCCAGGAAAGAAAACATCCAAAATCTTGTTCTAAAGCTTGCACGGAGGTCTGCAAAGAGTTTGGCAAGAATGAAAGGTAGTTGTCCAAAACTCGTTCTTTTCCAATAGAATAACCATGGAAAAGGCAGGAGAGTGGTCAAGTACTGTTTTCTCTAAGTCTGAAGGCTGCCCACACTGTGCCTGTGTGCTGCAGCTTGCATCTTCGCCTTTGGGAAGCTGCCGCTCGCCGATTCTCCCGGAGGCGAAGAAGCGGCTTCTTCGCACACAGAGCATTGTGGCGAGCGCAGGGAGCTCCTGAGAGCGGTTTGTGCCGAAAGAAGCCCGGGACCGGCACTTAGCTTCGGAGAGCTGCGTATCTGCGTCTTCTGCGTGTCTTGCCGCTCTACACTCAGCAAAAAGCTTTTCCACCATATCTTGCAAGGAGAAACTCTGCCAGGAAAGAAAACATCCAAAATCTTGTTCTAAAGCTTGCACGGGGGTCTGCAAAGAGTTTGGCAAGAATGAAAGGTAGTTGTCCAAAACTCGTTCTTTTCCAATAGAATAACCATGGAAAAGGCAGGAGAGTGGTAAAGTACTGTTTTCTCTAAGTCTGAAGGCTGCCCACACTGTGCCTGTGTGCTGCAGCTTGCATCTTCGCCTTTGGGAAGCTGCCGCTCGCCGATTCTCCCGGAGGCGAAGAAGCGGCTTCTTCGCACACAGAGCATTGTGGCGAGCGCAGGGAGCTCCTGAGAGCGGTTTGTGCCGAAAGAAGCCCGGGACCGGCACTTAGCTTCGGAGAGCTGCGTATCTGCGTCTTCTGCGTGTCTTGCCGCTCTACACTCAGCAAAAAGCTTTTCCACCATATCTTGCAAGGAGAAACTCTGCCAGGAAAGAAAACATCCAAAATCTTGTTCTAAAGCTTGCACGGGGGTCTGCAAAGAGTTTGGCAAGAATGAAAGGTAGTTGTCCAAAACTCGTTCTTTTCCAATAGAATAACCATGGAAAAGGCAGGAGAGTGGTAAAGTACTGTTTTCTCTAAGTCTGAAGGCTGCCCACACTGTGCCTGTGTGCTGCAGCTTGCATCTTCGCCTTTGGGAAGCTGCCGCTGGCCGATTCTCCCGCAGGCGAAGAAGCGGCTTCTTCGCACACAGAGCATTGTGGCGAGCGCAGGGAGCTCCTGAGAGCGGTTTGTGCCGAAAGAAGCCCGGGACCGGCACTTAGCTTCGGAGAGCTGCGTATCTGCGTCTTCTGCGTGTCTTGCCGCTCTACACTCAGCCAAAAGCTTTTCCACCATATCTTGCAAGGAGAAACTCTGCCAGGAAAGAAAACATCCAAAATCTTGTTCTAAAGCTTGCACGGGGGTCTGCAAAGAGTTTGGCAAGAATGAAAGGTAGTTGTCCAAAACTCGTTCTTTTCCAATAGAATAACCATGGAAAAGGCAGGAGAGTGGTAAAGTACTGTTTTCTCTAAGTCTGAAGGCTGCCCACACTGTGCCTGCGTGCTGCAGCTTGCATCTTCGCCTTTGGGAAGCTGCCGCTCGCCGATTCTCCCGGAGGCGAAGAAGCGGCTTCTTCGCACACAGAGCATTGTGGCGAGCGCAGGGAGCTCCTGAGAGCGGTTTGTGCCGAAAGAAGCCCGGGACCGGCACTTAGCTTCGGAGAGCTGCGTATCTGCGTCTTCTGCGTGTCTTGCCGCTCTACACTCAGCAAAAAGCTTTTCCACCATATCTTGCAAGGAGAAACTCTGCCAGGAAAGAAAACATCCAAAATCTTGTTCTAAAGCTTGCACGGGGGTCTGCAAAGAGTTTGGCAAGAATGAAAGGTAGTTGTCCAAAACTCGTTCTTTTCCAATAGAATAACCATGGAAAAGGCAGGAGAGTGGTAAAGTACTGTTTTCTCTAAGTCTGAAGGCTGCCCACACTGTGCCTGTGTGCTGCAGCTTGCATCTTCGCCTTTGGGAAGCTGCCGCTGGCCGATTCTCCCGCAGGCGAAGAAGCGGCTTCTTCGCACACAGAGCATTGTGGCGAGCGCAGGGAGCTCCTGAGAGCGGTTTGTGCCGAAAGAAGCCCGGGACCGGCACTTAGCTTCGGAGAGCTGCGTATCTGCGTCTTCTGCGTGTCTTGCCGCTCTACACTCAGCAAAAAGCTTTTCCAGCATATCTTGCAAGGAGAAACTCTGCCAGGAACGAAAACATCCAAAATCTTGTTCTAAAGCTTGCACGGGGGTCTGCAAAGAGTTGGGCCAGAATGAAAGGTAGTTGTCCAAAACTCGTTCTTTTCCAATAGAATAACCATGGAAAAGGCAGGAGAGTGCTAAAGTACTGTTTTCTCTAAGTCTGAATGCTGCCCACACTGTGCCTGTGTGCTGCAGCTTGCATCTTCGCCTTTGGGAAGCTGCCGCTCGCCGATTCTCCCGCAGGCGAAGAAGCGGCTTCTTCGCACACAGAGCATTGTGGCGAGCGCAGGGAGCTCCTGAGAGCGGTTTGTGCCGAAAGAAGCCCGGGACCGGCACTTAGCTTCGGAGAGCTGCGTATCTGCGTCTTCTGCGTGTCTTGCCGCTCTACACTCAGCAAAAAGCTTTTCCAGCATATCTTGCAAGGAGAAACTCTGCCAGGAAAGAAAACATCCAAAATCTTGTTCTAAAGCTTGCACGGGGGTCTGCAAAGAGTTTGGCAAGAATGAAAGGTAGTTGTCCAAAACTCGTTCTTTTCCAATAGAATAACCATGGAAAAGGCAGGAGAGTGGTAAAGTACTGTTTTCTCTAAGTCTGAAGGCTGCCCACACTGTGCCTGTGTGCTGCAGCTTGCATCTTCGCCTTTGGGAAGCTGCCGCTCGCCGATTCTCCCGGAGGCGAAGAAGCGGCTTCTTCGCACACAGAGCATTGTGGCGAGCGCAGGGAGCTCCTGAGAGCGGTTTGTGCCGAAAGAAGCCCGGGACCGGCACTTAGCTTCGGAGAGCTGCGTATCTGCGTCTTCTGCGTGTCTTGCCGCTCTACACTCAGCAAAAAGCTTTTCCACCATATCTTGCAAAGAGAAACTCTGCCAGGAAAGAAAACATCCAAAATCTTGTTCTAAAGCTTGCACGGGGGTCTGCAAAGAGTTTGGCAAGAATGAAAGGTAGTTGTCCAAAACTCGTTCTTTTCCAATAGAATAACCATGGAAAAGGCAGGAGAGTGGTAAAGTACTGTTTTCTCTAAGTCTGAAGGCTGCCCACACTGTGCCTGCGTGCTGCAGATTGCATCTTCGCCTTTGGGAAGCTGCCGCTCGCCGATTCTCCCGGAGGCGAAGAAGCGGCTTCTTCGCACACAGAGCATTGTGGCGAGCGCAGGGAGCTCCTGAGAGCGGTTTGTGCCGAAAGAAGCCCGGGACCGGCACTTAGCTTCGGAGAGCTGCGTATCTGCGTCTTCTGCGTGTCTTGCCGCTCTACACTCAGCAAAAAGCTTTTGCACCATATCTTGCAAGGAGAAACTCTGCCAGGAAAGAAAACATCCAAAATCTTGTTCTAAAGCTTGCACGGGGGTCTGCAAAGAGTTTGGCAAGAATGAAAGGTAGTTGTCCAAAACTCGTTCTTTTCCAATAGAATAACCATGGAAAAGGCAGGAGAGTGGTAAAGTACTGTTTTCTCTAAGTCTGAAGGCTGCCCACACTGTGCCTGCGTGCTGCAGCTTGCATCTTCGCCTTTGGGAAGCTGCCGCTCGCCGATTCTCCCGGAGGCGATGAAGCGGCTTCTTCGCACACAGAGCATTGTGGCGAGCGCAGGGAGCTCCTGAGAGCGGTTTGTGCCGAAAGAAGCCCGGGACCGGCACTTAGCTTCGGAGAGCTGCGTATCTGCGTCTTCTGCGTGTCTTGCCGCTCTACACTCAGCAAAAAGCTTTTCCACCATATCTTGCAAGGAGAAACTCTGCCAGGAAAGAAAACATCCAAAATCTTGTTCTAAAGCTTGCACGGGGGTCTGCAAAGAGTTTGGCAAGAATGAAAGGTAGTTGTCCAAAACTCGTTCTTTTCCAATAGAATAACCATGGAAAAGGCAGGAGAGTGGTAAAGTACTGTTTTCTCTAAGTCTGAAGGCTGCCCACACTGTGCCTGTGTGCTGCAGCTTGCATCTTCGCCTTTGGGAAGCTGCCGCTCGCCGATTCTCCCGCAGGCGAAGAAGCGGCTTCTTCGCACACAGAGCATTGTGGCGAGCGCAGGGAGCTCCTGAGAGCGGTTTGTGCCGAAAGAAGCCCGGGACCGGCACTTAGCTTCGGAGAGCTGCGTATCTGCGTCTTCTGCGTGTCTTGCCGCTCTACACTCAGCAAAAAGCTTTTCCACCATATCTTGCAAGGAGAAACTCTGCCAGGAAAGAAAACATCCAAAATCTTGTTCTAAAGCTTGCACGGGGGTCTGCAAAGAGTTTGGCAAGAATGAAAGGTAGTTGTCCAAAACTCGTTCTTTTCCAATAGAATAACCATGGAAAAGGCAGGAGAGTGGTAAAGTACTGTTTTCTCTAAGTCTGAAGGCTGCCCACACTGTGCCTGTGTGCTGCAGCTTGCATCTTCGCCTTTGGGAAGCTGCCGCTCGCCGATTCTCCCGGAGGCGAAGAAGCGGCTTCTTCGCACACAGAGCATTGTGGCGAGCGCAGGGAGCTCCTGAGAGCGGTTTGTGCCGAAAGAAGCCCGGGACCGGCACTTAGCTTCGGAGAGCTGCGTATCTGCGTCTTCTGCGTGTCTTGCCGCTCTACACTCAGCAAAAAGCTTTTCCAGCATATCTTGCAAGGAGAAACTCTGCCAGGAAAGAAAACATCCAAAATCTTGTTCTAAAGCTTGCACGGGGGTCTGCAAAGAGTTTGGCAAGAATGAAAGGTAGTTGTCCAAAACTCGTTCTTTTCCAATAGAATAACCATGGAAAAGGCAGGAGAGTGGTAAAGTACTGTTTTCTCTAAGTCTGAAGGCTGCCCACACTGTGCCTGTGTGCTGCAGCTTGCATCTTCGCCTTTGGGAAGCTGCCGCTGGCCGATTCTCCCGGAGGCGAAGAAGCGGCTTCTTCGCACACAGAGCATTGTGGCGAGCGCAGGGAGCTCCTGAGAGCGGTTTGTGCCGAAAGAAGCCCGGGACCGGCACTTAGCTTCGGAGAGCTGCGTATCTGCGTCTTCTGCGTGTCTTGCCGCTCTACACTCAGCAAAAAGCTTTTCCACCATATCTTGCAAGGAGAAACTCTGCCAGGAAAGAAAACATCCAAAATCTTGTTCTAAAGCTTGCACGGGGGTCTGCAAAGAGTTTGGCAAGAATGAAAGGTAGTTGTCCAAAACTCGTTCTTTTCCAATAGAATAACCATGGAAAAGGCAGGAGAGTGCTAAAGTACTGTTTTCTCTAAGTCTGAAGGCTGCCCACACTGTGCCTGTGTGCTGCAGCTTGCATCTTCGCCTTTGGGAAGCTGCCGCTCGCCGATTCTCCCGGAGGCGAAGAAGCGGCTTCTTCGCACACAGAGCATTGTGGCGAGCGCAGGGAGCTCCTGAGAGCGGTTTGTGCCGAAAGAAGCCCGGGACCGGCACTTAGCTTCGGAGAGCTGCGTATCTGCGTCTTCTGCGTGTCTTGCCGCTCTACACTCAGCAAAAAGCTTTTCCACCATATCTTGCAAAGGAGAAACTCTGCCAGGAAAGAAAACATCCAAAATCTTGTTCTAAAGCTTGCACGGGGGTCTGCAAAGAGTTTGGCAAGAATGAAAGGTAGTTGTCCAAAACTCGTTCTTTTCCAATAGAATAACCATGGAAAAGGCAGGAGAGTGGTAAAGTACTGTTTTCTCTAAGTCTGAAGGCTGCCCACACTGTGCCTGTGTGCTGCAGCTTGCATCTTCGCCTTTGGGAAGCTGCCGCTCGCCGATTCTCCCGGAGGCGAAGAAGCGGCTTCTTCGCACACAGAGCATTGTGGCGAGCGCAGGGAGCTCCTGAGAGCGGTTTGTGCCGAAAGAAGCCCGGGACCGGCACTTAGCTTCGGAGAGCTGCGTATCTGCGTCTTCTGCGTGTCTTGCCGCTCTACACTCAGCAAAAAGCTTTTCCAGCATATCTTGCAAAGAGAAACTCTGCCAGGAAAGAAAACATCCAAAATCTTGTTCTAAAGCTTGCACGGGGGTCTGCAAAGAGTTTGGCAAGAATGAAAGGTAGTTGTCCAAAACTCGTTCTTTTCAATAGAATAACCATGGAAAAGGCAGGAGAGTGGTAAAGTACTGTTTTCTCTAAGTCTGAAGGCTGCCCACACTGTGCCTGTGTGCTGCAGCTTGCATCTTCGCCTTTGGGAAGCTGCCGCTCGCCGATTCTCCCGCAGGCGAAGAAGCGGCTTCTTCGCACACAGAGCATTGTGGCGAGCGCAGGGAGCTCCTGAGAGCGGTTTGTGCCGAAAGAAGCCCGGGACCGGCACTTAGCTTCGGAGAGCTGCGTATCTGCGTCTTCTGCGTGTCTTGCCGCTCTACACTCAGCAAAAAGCTTTTCCACCATATCTTGCAAGGAGAAACTCTGCCAGGAAAGAAAACATCCAAAATCTTGTTCTAAAGCTTGCACGGGGGTCTGCAAAGAGTTTGGCAAGAATGAAAGGTAGTTGTCCAAAACTCGTTCTTTTCCAATAGAATAACCATGGAAAAGGCAGGAGAGTGGTAAAGTACTGTTTTCTCTAAGTCTGAAGGCTGCCCACACTGTGCCTGTGTGCTGCAGCTTGCATCTTCGCCTTTGGGAAGCTGCCGCTCGCCGATTCTCCCGCAGGCGAAGAAGCGGCTTCTTCGCACACAGAGCATTGTGGCGAGCGCAGGGAGCTCCTGAGAGCGGTTTGTGCCGAAAGAAGCCCGGGACCGGCACTTAGCTTCGGAGAGCTGCGTATCTGCGTCTTCTGCGTGTCTTGCCGCTCTACACTCAGCAAAAAGCTTTTCCAGCATATCTTGCAAGGAGAAACTCTGCCAGGAAAGAAAACATCCAAAATCTTGTTCTAAAGCTTGCACGGAGGTCTGCAAAGAGTTTGGCAAGAATGAAAGGTAGTTGTCCAAAGCTCGTTCTTTTCCAATAGAATAACCATGGAAAAGGCAGGAGAGTGGTAAAGTACTGTTTTCTCTAAGTCTGAAGGCTGCCCACACTGTGCCTGTGTGCTGCAGCTTGCATCTTCGCCTTTGGGAAGCTGCCGCTCGCCGATTCTCCCGGAGGCGAAGAAGCGGCTTCTTCGCACACAGAGCATTGTGGCGAGCGCAGGGAGCTCCTGAGAGCGGTTTGTGCCGAAAGAAGCCCGGGACCGGCACTTAGCTTCGGAGAGCTGCGTATCTGCGTCTTCTGCGTGTCTTGCCGCTCTACACTCAGCAAAAAGCTTTTCCACCATATCTTGCAAGGAGAAACTCTGCCAGGAAAGAAAACATCCAAAATCTTGTTCTAAAGCTTGCACGGGGGTCTGCAAAGAGTTTGGCAAGAATGAAAGGTAGTTGTCCAAAACTCGTTCTTTTCCAATAGAATAACCATGGATAAGGCAGGAGAGTGGTAAAGTACTGTTTTCTCTAAGTCTGAAGGCTGCCCACACTGTGCCTGTGTGCTGCAGCTTGCATCTTCGCCTTTGGGAAGCTGCCGCTCGCCGATTCTCCCGGAGGCGAAGAAGCGGCTTCTTCGCACACAGAGCATTGTGGCGAGCGCAGGGAGCTCCTGAGAGCGGTTTGTGCCGAAAGAAGCCCGGGACCGGCACTTAGCTTCGGAGAGCTGCGTATCTGAGTCTTCTGCGTGTCTTGCCGCTCTACACTCAGCAAAAAGCTTTTCCACCATATCTTGCAAGGAGAAACTCTGCCAGGAAAGAAAACATCCAAAATCTTGTTCTAAAGCTTGCACGGAGGTCTGCAAAGAGTTTGGCAAGAATGAAAGGTAGTTGTCCAAAACTCGTTCTTTTCCAATAGAATAACCATGGAAAAGGCAGGAGAGTGGTAAAGTACTGTTTTCTCTAAGTCTGAAGGCTGCCCACACTGTGCCTGTGTGCTGCAGCTTGCATCTTCGCCTTTGGGAAGCTGCCGCTCGCCGATTCTCCCGGAGGCGAAGAAGCGGCTTCTTCGCACACAGAGCATTGTGGCGAGCGCAGGGAGCTCCTGAGAGCGGTTTGTGCCGAAAGAAGCCCGGGACCGGCACTTAGCTTCGGAGAGCTGCGTATCTGCGTCTTCTGCGTGTCTTGCCGCTCTACACTCAGCAAAAAGCTTTTCCAGCATATCTTGCAAGGAGAAACTCTGCCAGGAAAGAAAACATCCAAAATCTTGTTCTAAAGCTTGCACGGGGGTCTGCAAAGAGTTTGGCAAGAATGAAAGGTAGTTGTCCAAAACTCGTTCTTTTCCAATAGAATAACCATGGATAAGGCAGGAGAGTGGTAAAGTACTGTTTTCTCTAAGTCTGAAGGCTGCCCACACTGTGCCTGTGTGCTGCAGCTTGCATCTTCGCCTTTGGGAAGCTGCCGCTCGCCGATTCTCCCGGAGGCGAAGAAGCGGCTTCTTCGCACACAGAGCATTGTGGCGAGCGCAGGGAGCTCCTGAGAGCGGTTTGTGCCGAAAGAAGCCCGGGACCGGCACTTAGCTTCGGAGAGCTGCGTATCTGCGTCTTCTGCGTGTCTTGCCGCTCTACACTCAGCAAAAAGCTTTTCCAGCATATCTTGCAAGGAGAAACTCTGCCAGGAAAGAAAACATCCAAAATCTTGTTCTAAAGCTTGCACGGAGGTCTGCAAAGAGTTTGGCAAGAATGAAAGGTAGTTGTCCAAAGCTCGTTCTTTTCCAATAGAATAACCATGGAAAAGGCAGGAGAGTGGTAAAGTACTGTTTTCTCTAAGTCTGAAGGCTGCCCACACTGTGCCTGTGTGCTGCAGCTTGCATCTTCGCCTTTGGGAAGCTGCCGCTCGCCGATTCTCCAGGAGGCGAAGAAGCGGCTTCTTCGCACACAGAGCATTGTGGCGAGCGCAGGGAGCTCCTGAGAGCGGTTTGTGCCGAAAGAAGCCCGGGACCGGCACTTAGCTTCGGAGAGCTGCGTATCTGCGTCTTCTGCGTGTCTTGCCGCTCTACACTCAGCAAAAAGCTTTTCCACCATATCTTGCAAGGAGAAACTCTGCCAGGAAAGAAAACATCCAAAATCTTGTTCTAAAGCTTGCACGGGGGTCTGCAAAGAGTTTGGCAAGAATGAAAGGTAGTTGTCCAAAACTCGTTCTTTTCCAATAGAATAACCATGGAAAAGGCAGGAGAGTGGTAAAGTACTGTTTTCTCTAAGTCTGAAGGCTGCCCACACTGTGCCTGTGTGCTGCAGCTTGCATCTTCGCCTTTGGGAAGCTGCCGCTGGCCGATTCTCCCGGAGGCGAAGAAGCGGCTTCTTCGCACACAGAGCATTGTGGCGAGCGCAGGGAGCTCCTGAGAGCGGTTTGTGCCGAAAGAAGCCCGGGACCGGCACTTAGCTTCGGAGAGATGCGTATCTGCGTCTTCTGCGTGTCTTGCCGCTCTACACTCAGCAAAAAGCTTTTCCACCATATCTTGCAAGGAGAAACTCTGCCAGGAAAGAAAACATCCAAAATCTTGTTCTAAAGCTTGCACGGGGGTCTGCAAAGAGTTTGGCAAGAATGAAAGGTAGTTGTCCAAAACTCGTTCTTTTCCAATAGAATAACCATGGAAAAGGCAGGAGAGTGGTAAAGTACTGTTTTCTCTAAGTCTGAAGGCTGCCCACACTGTGCCTGTGTGCTGCAGCTTGCATCTTCGCCTTTGGGAAACTGGCGCTCGCCGATTCTCCCGCAGGCGAAGAAGCGGCTTCTTCGCACACAGAGCATTGTGGCGAGCGCAGGGAGCTCCTGAGAGCGGTTTGTGCCAAAAGAAGCCCGGGACCGGCACTTAGCTTCGGAGAGCTGCGTATCTGCGTCTTCTGCGTGTCTTGCCGCTCTACACTCAGCAAAAAGCTTTTCCACCATATCTTGCAAGGAGAAACGCTGCCAGGAAAGAAAACATCCAAAATCTTGTTCTAAAGCTTGCACGGGGGTCTGCAAAGAGTTTGGCAAGAATGAAAGGTAGTCGTCCAAAACTCGTTCTTTTCCAATAGAATAACCATGGAAAAGGCAGGAGAGTGCTAAAGTACTGTTTTCTCTAAGTCTGAAGGCTGCCCACACTGTGCCTGTGTGCTGCAGCTTGCATCTTCGCCTTTGGGAAGCTGCCGCTCGCCGATTCTCCCGGAGGCGAAGAAGCGGCTTCTTCGCACACAGAGCATTGTGGCGAGCGCAGGGAGCTCCTGAGAGCGGTTTGTGCCGAAAGAAGCCCGGGACCGGCACTTAGCTTCGGAGAGCTGCGTATCTGCGTCTTCTGCGTGTCTTGCCGCTCTACACTCAGCAAAAAGCTTTTCCAGCATATCTTGCAAGGAGAAACTCTGCCAGGAAAGAAAACATCCAAAATCTTGTTCTAAAGCTTGCACGGTGGTCTGCAAAGAGTTTGGCAAGAAGGAAAGGTAGTTGTCCAAAACTCGTTCTTTTCCAATAGAATAACCATGGAAAAGGCAGGAGAGTGGTAAAGTACTGTTTTCTCTAAGTCTGAATACTGCCCACACTGTGCCTGTGTGCGGCAGCTTGCATCTTCGCCTTTAGGAAACTGCCGCTCGCCGATTCTCCCGGAGGCGAAGAAGCGGCTTCTTCGCACACAGAGCATTGTGGCGAGCGCAGGGAGCTCCTGAGAGCGGTTTGTGCCGAAAGAAGCCCGGGACCGGCATTTAGCTTCGGAGAGCTGCGTATCTGCGTCTTCTGCGTGTCTTGCCGCTCTACACTCAGCAAAAAGCTTTTCCACCATATCTTGCAAGGAGAAACTCTGCCAGGAAAGAAAACATCCAAAATCTTGTTCTAAAGCTTGCACGGAGGTCTGCAAAGAGTTTGGCAAGAATGAAAGGTAGTTGTCCAAAACTCGTTCTTTTCCAATAGAATAACCATGGAAAAGGCAGGAGAGTGGTAAAGTACTGTTTTCTCTAAGTCTGAAGGCTGCCCACACTGTGCCTGTGTGCTGCAGCTTGCATCTTCGCCTTTGGGAAGCTGCCGCTCGCCGATTCTCCCGGAGGCGAAGAAGCGGCTTCTTCGCACACAGAGCATTGTGGCGAGCGCAGGGAGCTCCTGAGAGCGGTTTGTGCCGAAAGAAGCCCGGGACCGGCACTTAGCTTCGGAGAGCTGCGTATCTGCGTCTTCTGCGTGTCTTGCCGCTCTACACTCAGCAAAAAGCTTTTCCAGCATATCTTGCAAAGAGAAACTCTGCCAGGAAAGAAAACATCCAAAATCTTGTTCTAAAGCTTGCACGGGGGTCTGCAAAGAGTTTGGCAAGAATGAAAGGTAGTTGTCCAAAACTCGTTCTTTTCCAATAGAATAACCATGGAAAAGGCAGGAGAGTGGTAAAGTACTGTTTTCTCTAAGTCTGAAGGCTGCCCACACTGTGCCTGTGTGCTGCAGCTTGCATCTTCGCCTTTGGGAAGCTGCCGCTCGCCGATTCTCCCGGAGGCGAAGAAGCGGCTTCTTCGCACACAGAGCATTGTGGCGAGCGCAGGGAGCTCCTGAGAGCGGTTTGTGCCGAAAGAAGCCCGGGACCGGCACTTAGCTTCGGAGAGCTGCGTATCTGCGTCTTCTGCGTGTCTTGCCGCTCTACACTCAGCAAAAAGCTTTTCCACCATATCTTGCAAGGGGAAACTCTGCCAGGAAGGAAAACATCCAAAATCTTGTTCTAAAGCTTGCACGGGGGTCTGCAAAGAGTTGGGCAAGAATGAAAGGTAGTTGTCCAAAACTCGTTCTTTTCCAATAGAATAACCATGGAAAAGGCAGGAGAGTGGTAAAGTACTGTTTTCTCGAAGTCTGAATGCTGCCCACACTGTGCCTGTGTGCTGCAGCTTGCATCTTCGCCTTTGGGAAGCTGCCGCTCGCCGATTCTCCCGCAGGCGAAGAAGCGGCTTCTTCGCACACAGAGCATTGTGGCGAGCGCAGGGAGCTCCTGAGAGCGGTTTGTGCCGAAAGAAGCCCGGGACCGGCACTTAGCTTCGGAGAGCTGCGTATCTGCGTCTTCTGCGTGTCTTGCCGCTCTACACTCAGCAAAAAGCTTTTCCACCATATCTTGCAAGGAGAAACTCTGCCAGGAAAGAAAACATCCAAAATCTTGTTCTAAAGCTTGCACGGGGGTCTGCAAAGATTTTGGCAAGAATGAAAGGTAGTTGTCCAAAACTCGTTCTTTTCCAATAGAATAACCATGGAAAAGGCAGGAGAGTGGTAAAGTACTGTTTTCTCTAAGTCTGAATGCTGCCCACACTGTGCCTGTGTGCTGCAGCTTGCATCTTCGCCTTTGGGAAGCTGCCGCTCGCCGATTCTCCCGGAGGCGAAGAAGCGGCTTCTTCGCACACAGAGCATTGTGGCGAGCGCAGGGAGCTCCTGAGAGCGGTTTGTGCCGAAAGAAGCCCGGGACCGGCATTTAGCAGCGGAGAGCTGCGTATCTGCGTCTTCTGCGTGTCTTGCCGCTCTACACTCAGCAAAAAGCTTTTCCAGCATATCTTGCAAGGAGAAACTCTGCCAGGAAAGAAAACATCCAAAATCTTGTTCTAAAGCTTGCACGGAGGTCTGCAAAGAGTTTGGCAAGAATGAAAGGTAGTTGTCCAAAACTCGTTCTTTTCCAATAGAATAACCATGGAAAAGGCAGGAGAGTGGTAAAGTACTGTTTTCTCTAAGTCTGAAGGCTGCCCACACTGTGCCTGTGTGCTGCAGCTTGCATCTTCGCCTTTGGGAAGCTGCCGCTCGCCGATTCTCCCGGAGGCGAAGAAGCGGCTTCTTCGCACACAGAGCATTGTGGCGAGCGCAGGGAGCTCCTGAGAGCGGTTTGTGCCGAAAGAAGCCCGGGACCGGCACTTAGCTTCGGAGAGCTGCGTATCTGCGTCTTCTGCGTGTCTTGCCGCTCTACACTCAGCAAAAAGCTTTTCCAGCATATCTTGCAAGGAGAAACTCTGCCAGGAAAGAAAACATCCAAAATCTTGTTCTAAAGCTTGCACGGGGGTCTGCAAAGAGTTTGGCAAGAATGAAAGGTAGTTGTCCAAAACTCGTTCTTTTCCAATAGAATAACCATGGAAAAGGCAGGAGAGTGGTAAAGTACTGTTTTCTCTAAGTCTGAAGGCTGCCCACACTGTGCCTGTGTGCTGCAGCTTGCATCTTCGCCTTTGGGAAGCTGCCGCTCGCCGATTCTCCCGGAGGCGAAGAAGCGGCTTCTTCGCACACAGAGCATTGTGGCGAGCGCAGGGAGCTCCTGAGAGCGGTTTGTGCCGAAAGAAGCCCGGGACCGGCACTTAGCTTCGGAGAGCTGCGTATCTGCGTCTTCTGCGTGTCTTGCCGCTCTACACTCAGCAAAAAGCTTTTCCAGCATATCTTGCTCGAGAAACTCTGCCAGGAAAGAAAACATCCAAAATCTTGTTCTAAAGCTTGCACGGGGGTCTGCAAAGAGTTTGGCAAGAATGAAAGGTAGTTGTCCAAAACTCGTTCTTTTCCAATAGAATAACCATGGATAAGGCAGGAGAGTGGTAAAGTACTGTTTTCTCTAAGTCTGAAGGCTGCCCACACTGTGCCTGTGTGCTGCAGCTTGCATCTTCGCCTTTGGGAAGCTGCCGCTCGCCGATTCTCCCGGAGGCGAAGAAGCGGCTTCTTCGCACACAGAGCATTGTGGCGAGCGCAGGGAGCTCCTGAGAGCGGTTTGTGCCGAAAGAAGCCCGGGACCGGCACTTAGCTTCGGAGAGCTGCGTATCTGCGTCTTCTGCGTGTCTTGCCGCTCTACACTCAGCAAAAAGCTTTTCCAGCATATCTTGCAAGGAGAAACTCTGCCAGGAAAGAAAACATCCAAAATCTTGTTCTAAAGCTTGCACGGAGGTCTGCAAAGAGTTTGGCAAGAATGAAAGGTAGTTGTCCAAAGCTCGTTCTTTTCCAATAGAATAACCATGGAAAAGGCAGGAGAGTGGTAAAGTACTGTTTTCTCTAAGTCTGAAGGCTGCCCACACTGTGCCTGTGTGCTGCAGCTTGCATCTTCGCCTTTGGGAAGCTGCCGCTCGCCGATTCTCCCGCAGGCGAAGAAGCGGCTTCTTCGCACACAGAGCATTGTGGCGAGCGCAGGGAGCTCCTGAGAGCGGTTTGTGCCGAAAGAAGCCCGGGACCGGCACTTAGCTTCGGAGAGCTGCGTATCTGCGTCTTCTGCGTGTCTTGCCGCTCTACACTCAGCAAAAAGCTTTTCCAGCATATCTTGCAAGGAGAAACTCTGCCAGGAAAGAAAACATCCAAAATCTTGTTCTAAAGCTTGCACGGTGGTCTGCAAAGAGTTTGGCAAGAAGGAAAGGTAGTTGTCCAAAACTCGTTCTTTTCCAATAGAATAACCATGGAAAAGGCAGGAGAGTGGTAAAGTACTGTTTTCTCTAAGTCTGAATACTGCCCACACTGTGCCTGTGTGCGGCAGCTTGCATCTTCGCCTTTAGGAAACTGCCGCTCGCCGATTCTCCCGGAGGCGAAGAAGCGGCTTCTTCGCACACAGAGCATTGTGGCGAGCGCAGGGAGCTCCTGAGAGCGGTTTGTGCCGAAAGAAGCCCGGGACCGGCATTTAGCTTCGGAGAGCTGCGTATCTGCGTCTTCTGCGTGTCTTGCCGCTCTACACTCAGCAAAAAGCTTTTCCACCATATCTTGCAAGGAGAAACTCTGCCAGGAAAGAAAACATCCAAAATCTTGTTCTAAAGCTTGCACGGAGGTCTGCAAAGAGTTTGGCAAGAATGAAAGGTAGTTGTCCAAAACTCGTTCTTTTCCAATAGAATAACCATGGAAAAGGCAGGAGAGTGGTAAAGTACTGTTTTCTCTAAGTCTGAAGGCTGCCCACACTGTGCCTGTGTGCTGCAGCTTGCATCTTCGCCTTTGGGAAGCTGCCGCTCGCCGATTCTCCGGAGGCGAAGAAGCGGCTTCTTCGCACACAGAGCATTGTGGCGAGCGCAGGGAGCTCCTGAGAGCGGTTTGTGCCGAAAGAAGCCCGGGACCGGCACTTAGCTTCGGAGAGCTGCGTATCTGCGTCTTCTGCGTGTCTTGCCGCTCTACACTCAGCAAAAAGCTTTTCCAGCCATATCTTGCAAAGAGAAACTCTGCCAGGAAAGAAAACATCCAAAATCTTGTTCTAAAGCTTGCACGGGGGTCCTGCAAAGAGTTTGGCAAGAATGAAAGGTAGTTGTCCAAAACTCGTTCTTTTCCAATAGAATAACCATGGAAAAGGCAGGAGAGTGGTAAAGTACTGTTTTCTCTAAGTCTGAAGGCTGCCCACACTGTGCCTGTGTGCTGCAGCTTGCATCTTCGCCTTTGGGAAGCTGCCGCTCGCCGATTCTCCCGGAGGCGAAGAAGCGGCTTCTTCGCACACAGAGCATTGTGGCGAGCGCAGGGAGCTCCTGAGAGCGGTTTGTGCCGAAAGAAGCCCGGGACCGGCACTTAGCTTCGGAGAGCTGCGTATCTGCGTCTTCTGCGTGTCTTGCCGCTCTACACTCAGCAAAAAGCTTTTCCACCATATCTTGCAAGGGGAAACTCTGCCAGGAAGGAAAACATCCAAAATCTTGTTCTAAAGCTTGCACGGGGGTCTGCAAAGAGTTTGGCAAGAATGAAAGGTAGTTGTCCAAAACTCGTTCTTTTCCAATAGAATAACCATGGAAAGGCAGGAGAGTGGTAAAGTACTGTTTTCTCGAAGTCTGAATGCTGCCCACACTGTGCCTGTGTGCTGCAGCTTGCATCTTCGCCTTTGGGAAGCTGCCGCTCGCCGATTCTCCCGCAGGCGAAGAAGCGCTTCTTCGCACACAGAGCATTGTGGCGAGCGCAGGGAGCTCCTGAGAGCGGTTTGTGCCGAAAGAAGCCCGGGACCGGCACTTAGCTTCGGAGAGCTGCGTATCTGCGTCTTCTGCGTGTCTTGCCGCTCTACACTCCAGCAAAAAGCTTTTCCACCATTATCTTGCAAGGAGAAACTCTGCCAGGAAAGAAAACATCCAAAATCTTGTTCTAAAGCTTGCACGGGGTCTGCAAAGAGTTTGGCAAGAATTGAAAGGTAGTTGTCCAAAACTCGTTCTTTTCCAATAGAATAACCATGGAAAAGGCAGGAGAGTGGTAAAGTACTGTTTTCTCTAAGTCTGAATGCTGCCCACACTGTGCCTGTGTGCTGCAGCTTGCATCTTCGCCTTTGGGAAGCTGCCGCTCGCCGATTCTCCCGGAGGCGAAGAAGCGGCTTCTTCGCACACAGAGCATTGTGGCGAGCGCAGGGAGCTCCTGAGAGCGGTTTGTGCCGAAAGAAGCCGGGACCGGCATTTAGCAGCGGAGAGCTGCGTATCTGCGTCTTCTGCAGTGTCTTGCCGCTCTACACTCAGCAAAAAGCTTTTCCAGCATATCTTGCAAGGAGAAACTCTGCCAGGAAAGAAAACATCCAAAATCTTGTTCTAAAGCTTGCACGGAGGTCTGCAAAGAGTTTGGCAAGAATGAAAGGTAGTTGTCCAAAACTCGTTCTTTTCCAATAGAATAACCATGGAAAAGGCAGGAGAGTGGTAAAGTACTGTTTTCTCTAAGTCTGAAGGCTGCCCACACTGTGCCTGTGTGCTGCAGCTTGCATCTTCGCCTTTGGGAAGCTGCCGCTCGCCGATTCTCCCGGAGGCGAAGAAGCGGCTTCTTCGCACACAGAGCATTGTGGCGAGCGCAGGGAGCTCCTGAGAGCGGTTTGTGCCGAAAGAAGCCCGGGACCGGCACTTAGCTTCGGAGAGCTGCGTATCTGCGTCTTCTGCGTGTCTTGCCGCTCTACACTCAGCAAAAAGCTTTTCCAGCATATCTTGCAAGGAGAAACTCTGCCAGGAAAGAAAACATCCAAAATCTTGTTCTAAAGCTTGCACGGGGGTCTGCAAAGAGTTTGGCAAGAATGAAAGGTAGTTGTCCAAAACTCGTTCTTTTCCAATAGAATAACCATGGAAAAGGCAGGAGAGTGGTAAAGTACTGTTTTCTCTAAGTCTGAAGGCTGCCCACACTGTGCCTGTGTGCTGCAGCTTGCATCTTCGCCTTTGGGAAGCTGCCGCTCGCCGATTCTCCCGGAGGCGAAGAAGCGGCTTCTTCGCACACAGAGCATTGTGGCGAGCGCAGGGAGCTCCTGAGAGCGGTTTGTGCCGAAAGAAGCCCGGGACCGGCACTTAGCTTCGGAGAGCTGCGTATCTGCGTCTTCTGCGTGTCTTGCCGCTCTACACTCAGCAAAAAGCTTTTTCCAGCATATCTTGCTCGAGAAACTCTGCCAGGAAAGAAAACATCCAAAATCTTGTTCTAAAGCTTGCACGGGGGTCTGCAAAGAGTTTGGCAAGAATGAAAGGTAGTTGTCCAAAACTCGTTCTTTTCCAAATAGAATAACCATGGATAAGGCAGGAGAGTGGTAAAGTACTGTTTTCTCTAAGTCTGAAGGCTGCCCACACTGTGCCTGTGTGCTGCAGCTTGCATCTTCGCCTTTGGGAAGCTGCCGCTCGCCGATTCTCCGGAGGCGAAGAAGCGGCTTCTTCGCACACAGAGCATTGTGGCGAGCGCAGGGAGCTCCTGAGAGCGGTTTGTGCCGAAAGAAGCCCGGGACCGGCACTTAGCTTCGGAGAGCTGCGTATCTGCGTCTTCTGCGTGTCTTGCCGCTCTACACTCAGCAAAAAGCTTTTCCAGCATATCTTGCAAGGAGAAACTCTGCCAGGAAAGAAAACATCCAAAATCTTGTTCTAAAGCTTGCACGGAGGTCTGCAAAGAGTTTGGCAAGAATGAAAGGTAGTTGTCCAAAGCTCGTTCTTTTCCAATAGAATAACCATGGAAAAGGCAGGAGAGTGGTAAAGTACTGTTTTCTCTAAGTCTGAAGGCTGCCCACACTGTGCCTGTGTGCTGCAGCTTGCATCTTCGCCTTTGGGAAGCTGCCGCTCGCCGATTCTCCCGCAGGCGAAGAAGCGGCTTCTTCGCACACAGAGCATTGTGGCGAGCGCAGGGAGCTCCTGAGAGCGGTTTGTGCCGAAAGAAGCCCGGGACCGGCACTTAGCTTCGGAGAGCTGCGTATCTGCGTCTTCTGCGTGTCTTGCCGCTCTACACTCAGCAAAAAGCTTTTCCAGCATATCTTGCAAGGAGAAACTCTGCCAGGAAAGAAAACATCCAAAATCTTGTTCTAAAGCTTGCACGGGGGTCTGCAAAGAGTTTGGCAAGAATGAAAGGTAGTTGTCCAAAACTCGTTCTTTTCCAATAGAATAACCATGGAAAAGGCAGGAGAGTGGTAAAGTACTGTTTTCTCTAAGTCTGAATGCTGCCCACACTGTGCCTGTGTGCTGCAGCTTGCATCTTCGCCTTTGGGAAGCTGCCGCTCGCCGATTCTCCCGCAGGCGAAGAAGCGGCTTCTTCGCACACAGAGCATTGTGGCGAGCGCAGGGAGCTCCTGAGAGCGGTTTGTGCCGAAAGAAGCCCGGGACCGGCACTTAGCTTCGGAGAGCTGCGTATCTGCGTCTTCTGCGTGTCTTGCCGCTCTACACTCAGCAAAAAGCTTTTCCACCATATCTTGCAAGGAGAAACTCTGCCAGGAAAGAAAACATCCAAAATCTTCTTCTAAAGCTTGCACGGGGGTCTGCAAAGAGTTTGGCAAGAATGAAAGGTAGTTGTCCAAAACTCGTTCTTTTCCAATAGAATAACCATGGAAAAGGCAGGAGAGTGGTAAAGTACTGTTTTCTCTAAGTCTGAAAGGCTGCCCACACTGTGCCTGCGTGCTGCAGCTTGCATCTTCGCCTTTGGGAAGCTGCCGCTCGCCGATTCTCCCGGAGGCGATGAAGCGGCTTCTTCGCACACAGAGCATTGTGGCGAGCGCAGGGAGCTCCTGAGAGCGGTTTGTGCCGAAAGAAGCCCGGGACCGGCACTTAGCTTCGGAGAGCTGCGTATCTGCGTCTTCTGCGTGTCTTGCCGCTCTACACTCAGCAAAAAGCTTTTCCACCATATCTTGCAAGGAGAAACTCTGCCAGGAAAGAAAACATCCAAAATCTTGTTCTAAAGCTTGCACGGGGGTCTGCAAAGAGTTTGGCAAGAATGAAAGGTAGTTGTCCAAAACTCGTTCTTTTCCAATAGAATAACCATGGAAAAGGCAGGAGAGTGGTAAAGTACTGTTTTCTCTAAGTCTGAAGGCTGCCCACACTGTGCCTGTGTGCTGCAGCTTGCATCTTCGCCTTTGGGAAGCTGCCGCTGGCCGATTCTCCCGCAGGCGAAGAAGCGGCTTCTTCGCACACAGAGCATTGTGGCGAGCGCAGGGAGCTCCTGAGAGCGGTTTGTGCCGAAAGAAGCCCGGGACCGGCACTTAGCTTCGGAGAGCTGCGTATCTGCGTCTTCTGCGTGTCTTGCCGCTCTACACTCAGCAAAAAGCTTTTCCACCATATCTTGCAAAGAGAAACTCTGCCAGGAAAGAAAACATCCAAAATCTTGTTCTAAAGCTTGCACGGGGGTCTGCAAAGAGTTTGGCAAGAATGAAAGGTAGTTGTCCAAAACTCGTTCTTTTCCAATAGAATAACCATGGAAAAGGCAGGAGAGTGCTAAAGTACTGTTTTCTCTAAGTCTGAAGGCTGCCCACACTGTGCCTGTGTGCTGCAGCTTGCATCTTCGCCTTTGGGAAGCTGCCGCTCGCCGATTCTCCCGGAGGCGAAGAAGCGGCTTCTTCGCACACAGAGCATTGTGGCGAGCGCAGGGAGCTCCTGAGAGCGGTTTGTGCCGAAAGAAGCCCGGGACCGGCACTTAGCTTCGGAGAGCTGCGTATCTGCGTCTTCTGCGTGTCTTGCCGCTCTACACTCAGCAAAAAGCTTTTCCACCATATCTTGCAAGGAGAAACTCTGCCAGGAAAGAAAACATCCAAAATCTTGTTCTAAAGCTTGCACGGGGGTCTGCAAAGAGTTTGGCAAGAATGAAAGGTAGTTGTCCAAAACTCGTTCTTTTCCAATAGAATAACCATGGAAAAGGCAGGAGAGTGGTAAAGTACTGTTTTCTCTAAGTCTGAATGCTGCCCACACTGTGCCTGTGTGCTGCAGCTTGCATCTTCGCCTTTGGGAAGCTGCCGCTCGCCGATTCTCCCGCAGGCGAAGAAGCGGCTTCTTCGCACACAGAGCATTGTGGCGAGCGCAGGGAGCTCCTGAGAGCGGTTTGTGCCGAAAGAAGCCCGGGACCGGCACTTAGCTTCGGAGAGCTGCGTATCTGCGTCTTCTGCGTGTCTTGCCGCTCTACACTCAGCAAAAAGCTTTTCCACCATATCTTGCAAGGAGAAACTCTGCCAGGAAAGAAAACATCCAAAATCTTGTTCTAAAGCTTGCACGGGGGTCTGCAAAGAGTTTGGCAAGAATGAAAGGTAGTTGTCCAAAACTCGTTCTTTTCCAATAGAATAACCATGGAAAAGGCAGGAGAGTGGTAAAGTACTGTTTTCTCTAAGTCTGAAGGCTGCCCACACTGTGCCTGCGTGCTGCAGCTTGCATCTTCGCCTTTGGGAAGCTGCCGCTCGCCGATTCTCCCGGAGGCGATGAAGCGGCTTCTTCGCACACAGAGCATTGTGGCGAGCGCAGGGAGCTCCTGAGAGCGGTTTGTGCCGAAAGAAGCCCGGGACCGGCACTTAGCTTCGGAGAGCTGCGTATCTGCGTCTTCTGCGTGTCTTGCCGCTCTACACTCAGCAAAAAGCTTTTCCACCATATCTTGCAAGGAGAAACTCTGCCAGGAAAGAAAACATCCAAAATCTTGTTCTAAAGCTTGCACGGGGGTCTGCAAAGAGTTTGGCAAGAATGAAAGGTAGTTGTCCAAAACTCGTTCTTTTCCAATAGAATAACCATGGAAAAGGCAGGAGAGTGGTAAAGTACTGTTTTCTCTAAGTCTGAAGGCTGCCCACACTGTGCCTGTGTGCTGCAGCTTGCATCTTCGCCTTTGGGAAGCTGCCGCTCGCCGATTCTCCCGCAGGCGAAGAAGCGGCTTCTTCGCACACAGAGCATTGTGGCGAGCGCAGGGAGCTCCTGAGAGCGGTTTGTGCCGAAAGAAGCCCGGGACCGGCACTTAGCTTCGGAGAGCTGCGTATCTGCGTCTTCTGCGTGTCTTGCCGCTCTACACTCAGCAAAAAGCTTTTCCACCATATCTTGCAAAGAGAAACTCTGCCAGGAAAGAAAACATCCAAAATCTTGTTCTAAAGCTTGCACGGGGGTCTGCAAAGAGTTTGGCAAGAATGAAAGGTAGTTGTCCAAAACTCGTTCTTTTCCAATAGAATAACCATGGAAAAGGCAGGAGAGTGGTAAAGTACTGGTTTCTCGAAGTCTGAAGGCTGCCCACACTGTGCCTGTGTGCTGCAGCTTGCATCTTCGCCTTTGGGAAGCTGCCGCTCGCCGATTCTCCCGGAGGCGAAGAAGCGGCTTCTTCGCACACAGAGCATTGTGGCGAGCGCAGGGAGCTCCTGAGAGCGGTTTGTGCCGAAAGAAGCCCGGGACCGGCACTTAGCTTCGGAGAGCTGCGTATCTGCGTCTTCTGCGTGTCTTGCCGCTCTACACTCAGCCAAAAGCTTTTCCACCATATCTTGCAAGGAGAAACTCTGCCAGGAAAGAAAACATCCAAAATCTTGTTCTAAAGCTTGCACGGGGGTCTGCAAAGAGTTTGGCAAGAATGAAAGGTAGTTGTCCAAAACTCGTTCTTTTCCAATAGAATAACCATGGAAAAGGCAGGAGAGTGGTAAAGTACTGTTTTCTCTAAGTCTGAAGGCTGCCCACACTGTGCCTGTGTGCTGCAGCTTGCATCTTCGCCTTTGGGAAGCTGCCGCTCGCCGATTCTCCCGCAGGCGAAGAAGCGGCTTCTTCGCACACAGAGCATTGTGGCGAGCGCAGGGAGCTCCTGAGAGCGGTTTGTGCCGAAAGAAGCCCGGGACCGGCACTTAGCTTCGGAGAGCTGCGTATCTGCGTCTTCTGCGTGTCTTGCCGCTCTACACTCAGCAAAAAGCTTTTCCACCATATCTTGCAAGGAGAAACTCTGCCAGGAAAGAAAACATCCAAAATCTTGTTCTAAAGCTTGCACGGGGGTCTGCAAAGAGTTTGGCAAGAATGAAAGGTAGTTGTCCAAAACTCGTTCTTTTCCAATAGAATAACCATGGAAAAGGCAGGAGAGTGCTAAAGTACTGTTTTCTCTAAGTCTGAAGGCTGCCCACACTGTGCCTGTGTGCTGCAGCTTGCATCTTCGCCTTTGGGAAGCTGCCGCTCGCCGATTCTCCCGGAGGCGAAGAAGCGGCTTCTTCGCACACAGAGCATTGTGGCGAGCGCAGGGAGCTCCTGAGAGCGGTTTGTGCCGAAAGAAGCCCGGGACCGGCACTTAGCTTCGGAGAGCTGCGTATCTGCGTCTTCTGCGTGTCTTGCCGCTCTACACTCAGCAAAAAGCTTTTCCACCATATCTTGCAAGGAGAAACTCTGCCAGGAAAGAAAACATCCAAAATCTTGTTCTAAAGCTTGCACGGGGGTCTGCAAAGAGTTTGGCAAGAATGAAAGGTAGTTGTCCAAAACTCGTTCTTTTCCAATAGAATAACCATGGAAAAGGCAGGAGAGTGCTAAAGTACTGTTTTCTCTAAGTCTGAAGGCTGCCCACACTGTGCCTGTGTGCTGCAGCTTGCATCTTCGCCTTTGGGAAGCTGCCGCTCGCCGATTCTCCCGCAGGCGAAGAAGCGGCTTCTTCGCACACAGAGCATTGTGGCGAGCGCAGGGAGCTCCTGAGAGCGGTTTGTGCCGAAAGAAGCCCGGGACCGGCACTTAGCTTCGGAGAGCTGCGTATCTGCGTCTTCTGCGTGTCTTGCCGCTCTACACTCAGCAAAAAGCTTTTCCACCATATCTTGCAAAGAGAAACTCTGCCAGGAAAGAAAACATCCAAAATCTTGTTCTAAAGCTTGCACGGGGGTCTGCAAAGAGTTTGGCAAGAATGAAAGGTAGTTGTCCAAAACTCGTTCTTTTCCAATAGAATAACCATGGAAAAGGCAGGAGAGTGCTAAAGTACTGTTTTCTCTAAGTCTGAAGGCTGCCCACACTGTGCCTGTGTGCTGCAGCTTGCATCTTCGCCTTTGGGAAGCTGCCGCTCGCCGATTCTCCCGGAGGCGAAGAAGCGGCTTCTTCGCACACAGAGCATTGTGGCGAGCGCAGGGAGCTCCTGAGAGCGGTTTGTGCCGAAAGAAGCCCGGGACCGGCACTTAGCTTCGGAGAGCTGCGTATCTGCGTCTTCTGCGTGTCTTGCCGCTCTACACTCAGCAAAAAGCTTTTCCACCATATCTTGCAAGGAGAAACTCTGCCAGGAAAGAAAACATCCAAAATCTTGTTCTAAAGCTTGCACGGGGGTCTGCAAAGAGTTTGGCAAGAATGAAAGGTAGTTGTCCAAAACTCGTTCTTTTCCAATAGAATAACCATGGAAAAGGCAGGAGAGTGGTAAAGTACTGTTTTCTCTAAGTCTGAATGCTGCCCACACTGTGCCTGTGTGCTGCAGCTTGCATCTTCGCCTTTGGGAAGCTGCCGCTCGCCGATTCTCCCGCAGGCGAAGAAGCGGCTTCTTCGCACACAGAGCATTGTGGCGAGCGCAGGGAGCTCCTGAGAGCGGTTTGTGCCGAAAGAAGCCCGGGACCGGCACTTAGCTTCGGAGAGCTGCGTATCTGCGTCTTCTGCGTGTCTTGCCGCTCTACACTCAGCAAAAAGCTTTTCCACCATATCTTGCAAGGAGAAACTCTGCCAGGAAAGAAAACATCCAAAATCTTGTTCTAAAGCTTGCACGGGGGTCTGCAAAGAGTTTGGCAAGAATGAAAGGTAGTTGTCCAAAACTCGTTCTTTTCCAATAGAATAACCATGGAAAAGGCAGGAGAGTGGTAAAGTACTGTTTTCTCTAAGTCTGAAGGCTGCCCACACTGTGCCTGCGTGCTGCAGCTTGCATCTTCGCCTTTGGGAAGCTGCCGCTCGCCGATTCTCCCGGAGGCGATGAAGCGGCTTCTTCGCACACAGAGCATTGTGGCGAGCGCAGGGAGCTCCTGAGAGCGGTTTGTGCCGAAAGAAGCCCGGGACCGGCACTTAGCTTCGGAGAGCTGCGTATCTGCGTCTTCTGCGTGTCTTGCCGCTCTACACTCAGCAAAAAGCTTTTCCACCATATCTTGCAAGGAGAAACTCTGCCAGGAAAGAAAACATCCAAAATCTTGTTCTAAAGCTTGCACGGGGGTCTGCAAAGAGTTTGGCAAGAATGAAAGGTAGTTGTCCAAAACTCGTTCTTTTCCAATAGAATAACCATGGAAAAGGCAGGAGAGTGGTAAAGTACTGTTTTCTCTAAGTCTGAAGGCTGCCCACACTGTGCCTGTGTGCTGCAGCTTGCATCTTCGCCTTTGGGAAGCTGCCGCTCGCCGATTCTCCCGCAGGCGAAGAAGCGGCTTCTTCGCACACAGAGCATTGTGGCGAGCGCAGGGAGCTCCTGAGAGCGGTTTGTGCCGAAAGAAGCCCGGGACCGGCACTTAGCTTCGGAGAGCTGCGTATCTGCGTCTTCTGCGTGTCTTGCCGCTCTACACTCAGCAAAAAGCTTTTCCACCATATCTTGCAAAGAGAAACTCTGCCAGGAAAGAAAACATCCAAAATCTTGTTCTAAAGCTTGCACGGG
The DNA here is from genome assembly GCF_037042795.1 of Molothrus aeneus. NCBI lineage: Eukaryota > Metazoa > Chordata > Aves > Passeriformes > Icteridae > Molothrus > Molothrus aeneus. Next base: position 194,800 of record NW_027098783.1, read on the forward strand.
GGTCTGCAAAGAGTTTGGCAAGAATGAAAGGTAGTTGTCCAAAACTCGTTCTTTTCCAATAGAATAACCATGGAAAAGGCAGGAGAGTGGTAAAGTACTGGTTTCTCGAAGTCTGAAGGCTGCCCACACTGTGCCTGTGTGCTGCAGCTTGCATCTTCGCCTTTGGGAAGCTGCCGCTCGCCGATTCTCCCGGAGGCGAAGAAGCGGCTTCTTCGCACACAGAGCATTGTGGCGAGCGCAGGGAGCTCCTGAGAGCGGTTTGTGCCGAAAGAAGCCCGGGACCGGCACTTAGCTTCGGAGAGCTGCGTATCTGCGTCTTCTGCGTGTCTTGCCGCTCTACACTCAGCCAAAAGCTTTTCCACCATATCTTGCAAGGAGAAACTCTGCCAGGAAAGAAAACATCCAAAATCTTGTTCTAAAGCTTGCACGGGGGTCTGCAAAGAGTTTGGCAAGAATGAAAGGTAGTTGTCCAAAACTCGTTCTTTTCCAATAGAATAACCATGGAAAAGGCAGGAGAGTGGTAAAGTACTGTTTTCTCTAAGTCTGAAGGCTGCCCACACTGTGCCTGTGTGCTGCAGCTTGCATCTTCGCCTTTGGGAAGCTGCCGCTCGCCGATTCTCCCGCAGGCGAAGAAGCGGCTTCTTCGCACACAGAGCATTGTGGCGAGCGCAGGGAGCTCCTGAGAGCGGTTTGTGCCGAAAGAAGCCCGGGACCGGCACTTAGCTTCGGAGAGCTGCGTATCTGCGTCTTCTGCGTGTCTTGCCGCTCTACACTCAGCAAAAAGCTTTTCCACCATATCTTGCAAGGAGAAACTCTGCCAGGAAAGAAAACATCCAAAATCTTGTTCTAAAGCTTGCACGGGGGTCTGCAAAGAGTTTGGCAAGAATGAAAGGTAGTTGTCCAAAACTCGTTCTTTTCCAATAGAATAACCATGGAAAAGGCAGGAGAGTGCTAAAGTACTGTTTTCTCTAAGTCTGAAGGCTGCCCACACTGTGCCTGTGTGCTGCAGCTTGCATCTTCGCCTTTGGGAAGCTGCCGCTCGCCGATTCTCCCGGAGGCGAAGAAGCGGCTTCTTCGCACACAGAGCATTGTGGCGAGCGCAGGGAGCTCCTGAGAGCGGTTTGTGCCGAAAGAAGCCCGGGACCGGCACTTAGCTTCGGAGAGCTGCGTATCTGCGTCTTCTGCGTGTCTTGCCGCTCTACACTCAGCAAAAAGCTTTTCCACCATATCTTGCAAGGAGAAACTCTGCCAGGAAAGAAAACATCCAAAATCTTGTTCTAAAGCTTGCACGGGGGTCTGCAAAGAGTTTGGCAAGAATGAAAGGTAGTTGTCCAAAACTCGTTCTTTTCCAATAGAATAACCATGGAAAAGGCAGGAGAGTGCTAAAGTACTGTTTTCTCTAAGTCTGAAGGCTGCCCACACTGTGCCTGTGTGCTGCAGCTTGCATCTTCGCCTTTGGGAAGCTGCCGCTCGCCGATTCTCCCGCAGGCGAAGAAGCGGCTTCTTCGCATACAGAGCATTGTGGCGAGCGCAGGGAGCTCCTGAGAGCGGTTTGTGCCGAAAGAAGCCCGGGACCGGCACTTAGCTTCGGAGAGCTGCGTATCTGCGTCTTCTGCGTGTCTTGCCGCTCTACACTCAGCAAAAAGCTTTTCCACCATATCTTGCAAGGAGAAACTCTGCCAGGAAAGAAAACATCCAAAATCTTGTTCTAAAGCTTGCACGGGGGTCTGCAAAGAGTTTGGCAAGAATGAAAGGTAGTTGTCCAAAACTCGTTCTTTTCCAATAGAATAACCATGGAAAAGGCAGGAGAGTGGTAAAGTACTGTTTTCTCTAAGTCTGAAGGCTGCCCACACTGTGCCTGTGTGCTGCAGCTTGCATCTTCGCCTTTGGGAAGCTGCCGCTCGCCGATTCTCCCGGAGGCGAAGAAGCGGCTTCTTCGCACACAGAGCATTGTGGCGAGCGCAGGGAGCTCCTGAGAGCGGTTTGTGCCGAAAGAAGCCCGGGACCGGCACTTAGCTTCGGAGAGCTGCGTATCTGCGTCTTCTGCGTGTCTTGCCGCTCTACACTCAGCAAAAAGCTTTTCCACCATATCTTGCAAGGAGAAACTCTGCCAGGAAAGAAAACATCCAAAATCTTGTTCTAAAGCTTGCACGGAGGTCTGCAAAGAGTTTGGCAAGAATGAAAGGTAGTTGTCCAAAACTCGTTCTTTTCCAATAGAATAACCATGGAAAAGGCAGGAGAGTGGTAAAGTACTGTTTTCTCTAAGTCTGAATACTGCCCACACTGTGCCTGTGTGCGGCAGCTTGCATCTTCGCCTTTAGGAAACTGCCGCTCGCCGATTCTCCCGGAGGCGAAGAAGCGGCTTCTTCGCACACAGAGCATTGTGGCGAGCGCAGGGAGCTCCTGAGAGCGGTTTGTGCCGAAAGAAGCCCGGGACCGGCATTTAGCAGCGGAGAGCTGCGTATCTGCGTCTTCTGCGTGTCTTGCCGCTCTACACTCAGCAAAAAGCTTTTCCACCATATCTTGCAAGGAGAAACTCTGCCAGGAAAGAAAACATCCAAAATCTTGTTCTAAAGCTTGCACGGAGGTCTGCAAAGAGTTTGGCAAGAATGAAAGGTAGTTGTCCAAAACTCGTTCTTTTCCAATAGAATAACCATGGAAAAGGCAGGAGAGTGGTAAAGTACTGTTTTCTCTAAGTCTGAAGGCTGCCCACACTGTGCCTGTGTGCTGCAGCTTGCATCTTCGCCTTTGGGAAGCTGCCGCTCGCCGATTCTCCCGGAGGCGAAGAAGCGGCTTCTTCGCACACAGAGCATTGTGGCGAACGCAGGGAGCTCCTGAGAGCGGTTTGTGCCGAAAGAAGCCCGGGACCAGCACTTAGCTTCGGAGAGCTGCGTATCTGCGTCTTCTGCGTGTCTTGCCGCTCTACACTCAGCAAAAAGCTTTTCCACCATATCTTGCAAGGAGAAACTCTGCCAGGAAAGAAAACATCCAAAATCTTGTTCTAAAGCTTGCACGGGGGTCTGCAAAGAGTTTGGCAAGAATGAAAGGTAGTTGTCCAAAACTCGTTCTTTTCCAATAGAATAACCATGGAAAAGGCAGGAGAGTGGTAAAGTACTGTTTTCTCTAAGTCTGAAGGCTGCCCACACTGTGCCTGTGTGCTGCAGCTTGCATCTTCGCCTTTGGGAAGCTGCCGCTCGCCGATTCTCCCGGAGGCGAAGAAGCGGCTTCTTCGCACACAGAGCATTGTGGCGAGCGCAGGGAGCTCCTGAGAGCGGTTTGTGCCGAAAGAAGCCCGGGACCGGCACTTAGCTTCGGAGAGCTGCGTATCTGCGTCTTCTGCGTGTCTTGCCGCTCTACACTCAGCAAAAAGCTTTTCCAGCATATCTTGCAAAGAGAAACTCTGCCAGGAAAGAAAACATCCAAAATCTTGTTCTAAAGCTTGCACGGGGGTCTGCAAGGAGTTTGGCAAGAATGAAAGGTAGTTGTCCAAAACTCGTTCTTTTCCAATAGAATTACCATGGAAAAGGCAGGAGAGTGGTAAAGTACCGTTTTCTCTAAGTCTGAAGGCTGCCCACACTGTGCCTGTGTGCTGCAGCTTGCATCTTCGCCTTTGGGAAGCTGCCGCTCGCCGATTCTCCCGCAGGCGAAGAAGCGGCTTCTTCGCACACAGAGCATTGTGGCGAGCGCAGGGAGCTCCTGAGAGCGGTTTGTGCCGAAAGAAGCCCGGGACCGGCACTTAGCTTCGGAGAGCTGCGTATCTGCGTCTTCTGCGTGTCTTGCCGCTCTACACTCAGCAAAAAGCTTTTCCACCATATCTTGCAAGGAGAAACTCTGCCAGGAAAGAAAACATCCAAAATCTTGTTCTAAAGCTTGCACGGGGGTCTGCAAAGAGTTTGGCAAGAATGAAAGGTAGTTGTCCAAAACTCGTTCTTTTCCAATAGAATAACCATGGAAAAGGCAGGAGAGTGGTAAAGTACTGTTTTCTCTAAGTCTGAAGGCTGCCCACACTGTGCCTGTGTGCTGCAGCTTGCATCTTCGCCTTTGGGAAGCTGCCGCTCGCCGATTCTCCCGGAGGCGAAGAAGCGGCTTCTTCGCACACAGAGCATTGTGGCGAACGCAGGGAGCTCCTGAGAGCGGTTTGTGCCGAAAGAAGCCCGGGACCAGCACTTAGCTTCGGAGAGCTGCGTATCTGCGTCTTCTGCGTGTCTTGCCGCTCTACACTCAGCAAAAAGCTTTTCCACCATATCTTGCAAGGAGAAACTCTGCCAGGAAAGAAAACATCCAAAATCTTGTTCTAAAGCTTGCACGGGGGTCTGCAAAGAGTTTGGCAAGAATGAAAGGTAGTTGTCCAAAACTCGTTCTTTTCCAATAGAATAACCATGGAAAAGGCAGGAGAGTGGTAAAGTACTGTTTTCTCTAAGTCTGAAGGCTGCCCACACTGTGCCTGTGTGCGGCAGCTTGCATCTTCGCCTTTAGGAAACTGGCGCTCGCCGATTCTCCCGGAGGCGAAGAAGCGGCTTCTTCGCACACAGAGCATTGTGGCGAGCGCAGGGAGCTCCTGAGAGCGGTTTGTGCCGAAAGAAGCCCGGGACCGGCATTTAGCAGCGGAGAGCTGCGTATCTGCGTCTTCTGCGTGTCTTGCCGCTCTACACTCAGCAAAAAGCTTTTCCACCATATCTTGCAAGGAGAAACTCTGCCAGGAAAGAAAACATCCAAAATCTTGTTCTAAAGCTTGCACGGAGGTCTGCAAAGAGTTTGGCAAGAATGAAAGGTAGTTGTCCAAAACTCGTTCTTTTCCAATAGAATAACCATGGAAAAGGCAGGAGAGTGGTAAAGTACTGTTTTCTCTAAGTCTGAAGGCTGCCCACACTGTGCCTGTGTGCTGCAGCTTGCATCTTCGCCTTTGGGAAGCTGCCGCTCGCCGATTCTCCCGGAGGCGAAGAAGCGGCTTCTTCGCACACAGAGCATTGTGGCGAGCGCAGGGAGCTCCTGAGAGCGGTTTGTGCCGAAAGAAGCCCGGGACCGGCACTTAGCTTCGGAGAGCTGCGTATCTGCGTCTTCTGCGTGTCTTGCCGCTCTACACTCAGCAAAAAGCTTTTCCACCATATCTTGCAAGGAGAAACTCTGCCAGGAAAGAAAACATCCAAAATCTTGTTCTAAAGCTTGCACGGGGGTCTGCAAAGAGTTTGGCAAGAATGAAAGGTAGTTGTCCAAAACTCGTTCTTTTCCAATAGAATAACCATGGAAAAGGCAGGAGAGTGGTAAAGTACTGTTTTCTCTAAGTCTGAAGGCTGCCCACACTGTGCCTGTGTGCTGCAGCTTGCATCTTCGCCTTTGGGAAGCTGCCGCTCGCCGATTCTCCCGGAGGCGAAGAAGCGGCTTCTTCGCACACAGAGCATTGTGGCGAGCGCAGGGAGCTCCTGAGAGCGGTTTGTGCCGAAAGAAGCCCGGGACCGGCACTTAGCTTCGGAGAGCTGCGTATCTGCGTCTTCTGCGTGTCTTGCCGCTCTACACTCAGCAAAAAGCTTTTCCAGCATATCTTGCAAAGAGAAACTCTGCCAGGAAAGAAAACATCCAAAATCTTGTTCTAAAGCTTGCACGGGGGTCTGCAAGGAGTTTGGCAAGAATGAAAGGTAGTTGTCCAAAACTCGTTCTTTTCCAATAGAATTACCATGGAAAAGGCAGGAGAGTGGTAAAGTACCGTTTTCTCTAAGTCTGAAGGCTGCCCACACTGTGCCTGTGTGCTGCAGCTTGCATCTTCGCCTTTGGGAAGCTGCCGCTCGCCGATTCTCCCCTCCCGGAGGCGAAGAAGCGGCTTCTTCGCACACAGAGCATTGTGGCGAGCGCAGGGGAGCTCCTGAGAGCGGTTTGTGCCGAAAGAAGCCCGGGACCGGCACTTAGCTTCGGAGAGCTGCGTATCTGCGTCTTCTGCGTGTCTTGCCGCTCTACACTCAGCAAAAAGCTTTTCCACCATATCTTGCAAGGAGAAACTCTGCCAGGAAAGAAAACATCCAAAATCTTGTTCTAAAGCTTGCACGGGGGTCTGCAAAGAGTTTGGCAAGAATGAAAGGTAGTTGTCCAAAGCTCGTTCTTTTCCAATAGAATAACCATGGAAAAGGCAGGAGAGTGGTAAAGTACTGTTTTCTCGAAGTCTGAAGGCTGCCCACACTGTGCCTGTGTGCTGCAGCTTGCATCTTCGCCTTTGGGAAGCTGCCGCTCGCCGATTCTCCCGCAGGCGAAGAAGCGGCTTCTTCGCACACAGAGCATTGTGGCGAACGCAGGGAGCTCCTGAGAGCGGTTTGTGCCGAAAGAAGCCCGGGACCAGCACTTAGCTTCGGAGAGCTGCGTATCTGCGTCTTCTGCGTGTCTTGCCGCTCTACACTCAGCAAAAAGCTTTTCCACCATATCTTGCAAGGAGAAACTCTGCCAGGAAAGAAAACATCCAAAATCTTGTTCTAAAGCTTGCACGGGGGTCTGCAAAGAGTTTGGCAAGAATGAAAGGTAGTTGTCCAAAACTCGTTCTTTTCCAATAGAATAACCATGGAAAAGGCAGGAGAGTGGTAAAGTACTGTTTTCTCTAAGTCTGAAGGCTGCCCACACTGTGCCTGTGTGCTGCAGCTTGCATCTTCGCCTTTGGGAAGCTGCCGCTCGCCGATTCTCCCGGAGGCGAAGAAGCGGCTTCTTCGCACACAGAGCATTGTGGCGAGCGCAGGGAGCTCCTGAGAGCGGTTTGTGCCGAAAGAAGCCCGGGACCGGCACTTAGCTTCGGAGAGCTGCGTATCTGCGTCTTCTGCGTGTCTTGCCGCTCTACACTCAGCAAAAAGCTTTTCCACCATATCTTGCAAGGAGAAACTCTGCCAGGAAAGAAAACATCCAAAATCTTGTTCTAAAGCTTGCACGGGGGTCTGCAAAGAGTTTGGCAAGAATGAAAGGTAGTTGTCCAAAACTCGTTCTTTTCCAATAGAATAACCATGGAAAAGGCAGGAGAGTGGTAAAGTACTGTTTTCTCTAAGTCTGAAGGCTGCCCACACTGTGCCTGTGTGCTGCAGCTTGCATCTTCGCCTTTGGGAAGCTGCCGCTCGCCGATTCTCCCGGAGGCGAAGAAGCGGCTTCTTCGCACACAGAGCATTGTGGCGAGCGCAGGGAGCTCCTGAGAGCGGTTTGTGCCGAAAGAAGCCCGGGACCGGCACTTAGCTTCGGAGAGCTGCGTATCTGCGTCTTCTGCGTGTCTTGCCGCTCTACACTCAGCAAAAAGCTTTTCCACCATATCTTGCAAGGAGAAACTCTGCCAGGAAAGAAAACATCCAAAATCTTGTTCTAAAGCTTGCACGGGGGTCTGCAAAGAGTTTGGCAAGAATGAAAGGTAGTTGTCCAAAACTCGTTCTTTTCCATATAGAATAACCATGGAAAAGGCAGGAGAGTGGTAAAGTACTGTTTTCTCTAAGTCTGAAGGCTGCCCACACTGTGCCTGTGTGCTGCAGCTTGCATCTTCGCCTTTGGGAAGCTGCCGCTCGCCGATTCTCCCGGAGGCGAAGAAGCGGCTTCTTCGCACACAGAGCATTGTGGCGAGCGCAGGGAGCTCCTGAGAGCGGTTTGTGCCGAAAGAAGCCCGGGACCGGCACTTAGCTTCGGAGAGCTGCGTATCTGCGTCTTCTGCGTGTCTTGCCGCTCTACACTCAGCAAAAAGCTTTTCCACCATATCTTGCAAGGAGAAACTCTGCCAGGAAAGAAAACATCCAAAATCTTGTTCTAAAGCTTGCACGGGGGTCTGCAAAGAGTTTGGCAAGAATGAAAGGTAGTTGTCCAAAACTCGTTCTTTTCCAATAGAATAACCATGGAAAAGGCAGGAGAGTGGTAAAGTACTGTTTTCTCTAAGTCTGAAGGCTGCCCACACTGTGCCTGTGTGCTGCAGCTTGCATCTTCGCCTTTGGGAAGCTGCCGCTCGCCGATTCTCCCGGAGGCGAAGAAGCGGCTTCTTCGCACACAGAGCATTGTGGCGAGCGCAGGGAGCTCCTGAGAGCGGTTTGTGCCGAAAGAAGCCCGGGACCGGCACTTAGCTTCGGAGAGCTGCGTATCTGCGTCTCTCTGCGTGTCTTGCCGCTCTACACTCAGCAAAAAGCTTTTCCACCATATCTTGCAAGGAGAAACTCTGCCAGGAAAGAAAACATCCAAAATCTTGTTCTAAAGCTTGCACGGGGGTCTGCAAAGAGTTTGGCAAGAATGAAAGGTAGTTGTCCAAAACTCGTTCTTTTCCAATAGAATAACCATGGAAAAGGCAGGAGAGTGGTAAAGTACTGTTTTCTCTAAGTCTGAAGGCTGCCCACACTGTGCCTGTGTGCTGCAGCTTGCATCTTCGCCTTTGGGAAGCTGCCGCTCGCCGATTCTCCCGGAGGCGAAGAAGCGGCTTCTTCGCACACAGAGCATTGTGGCGAGCGCAGGGAGCTCCTGAGAGCGGTTTGTGCCGAAAGAAGCCCGGGACCGGCACTTAGCTTCGGAGAGCTGCGTATCTGCGTCTTCTGCGTGTCTTGCCGCTCTACACTCAGCAAAAAGCTTTTCCACCATATCTTGCAAGGAGAAACTCTGCCAGGAAAGAAAACATCCAAAATCTTGTTCTAAAGCTTGCACGGGGGTCTGCAAAGAGTTTGGCAAGAATGAAAGGTAGTTGTCCAAAACTCGTTCTTTTCCAATAGAATAACCATGGAAAAGGCAGGAGAGTGGTAAAGTACTGTTTTCTCTCTGAAGGCTGCCCACACTGTGCCTGTGTGCTGCAGCTTGCATCTTCGCCTTTGGGAAGCTGCCGCTCGCCGATTCTCCCGCAGGCGAAGAAGCGGCTTCTTCGCACACAGAGCATTGTGGCGAGCGCAGGGAGCTCCTGAGAGCGGTTTGTGCCGAAAGAAGCCCGGGACCGGCACTTAGCTTCGGAGAGCTGCGTATCTGCGTCTTCTGCGTGTCTTGCCGCTCTACACTCAGCCAAAAGCTTTTCCACCATATCTTGCAAGGAGAAACTCTGCCAGGAAAGAAAACATCCAAAATCTTGTTCTAAAGCTTGCACGGGGGTCTGCAAAGAGTTTGGCAAGAATGAAAGGTAGTTGTCCAAAACTCGTTCTTTTCCAATAGAATAACCATGGAAAAGGCAGGAGAGTGGTAAAGTACTGTTTTCTCTAAGTCTGAAGGCTGCCCACACTGTGCCTGTGTGCTGCAGCTTGCATCTTCGCCTTTGGGAAGCTGCCGCTCGCCGATTCTCCCGGAGGCGAAGAAGCGGCTTCTTCGCACACAGAGCATTGTGGCGAGCGCAGGGAGCTCCTGAGAGCGGTTTGTGCCGAAAGAAGCCCGGGACCGGCACTTAGCTTCGGAGAGCTGCGTATCTGCGTCTTCTGCGTGTCTTGCCGCTCTACACTCAGCAAAAAGCTTTTCCACCATATCTTGCAAGGAGAAACTCTGCCAGGAAAGAAAACATCCAAAATCTTGTTCTAAAGCTTGCACGGGGGTCTGCAAAGAGTTTGGCAAGAATGAAAGGTAGTTGTCCAAAACTCGTTCTTTTCCAATAGAATAACCATGGAAAAGGCAGGAGAGTGGTAAAGTACTGTTTTCTCGAAGTCTGAAGGCTGCCCACACTGTGCCTGTGTGCTGCAGCTTGCATCTTCGCCTTTGGGAAGCTGCCGCTCGCCGATTCTCCCGGAGGCGAAGAAGCAGCTTCTTCGCACACAGAGCATTGTGGCGAGCGCAGGGAGCTCCTGAGAGCGGTTTGTGCCGAAAGAAGCCCGGGACCGGCACTTAGCTTCGGAGAGCTGCGTATCTGCGTCTTCTGCGTGTCTTGCCGCTCTACACTCAGCAAAAAGCTTTTCCAGCATATCTTGCAAGGAGAAACTCTGCCAGGAAAGAAAACATCCAAAATCTTGTTCTAAAGCTTGCACGGGGGTCTGCAAAGAGTTTGGCAAGAATGAAAGGTAGTTGTCCAAAACTCGTTCTTTTCCAATAGAATAACCATGGAAAAGGCAGGAGAGTGGTAAAGTACTGTTTTCTCTAAGTCTGAAGGCTGCCCACACTGTGCCTGTGTGCTGCAGCTTGCATCTTCTCCTTTGGGAAGCTGCCGCTCGCCGATTCTCCCGCAGGCGAAGAAGCGGCTTCTTCGCACACAGAGCATTGTGGCGAGCGCAGGGAGCTCCTGAGAGCGGTTTGTGCCGAAAGAAGCCCGGGACCGGCACTTAGCTTCGGAGAGCTGCGTATCTGCGTCTTCTGCGTGTCTTGCCGCTCTACACTCAGCAAAAAGCTTTTCCACCATATCTTGCAAGGAGAAACTCTGCCAGGAAAGAAAACATCCAAAATCTTGTTCTAAAGCTTGCACGGGGGTCTGCAAAGAGTTTGGCAAGAATGAAAGGTAGTTGTCCAAAACTCGTTCTTTTCCAATAGAATAACCATGGAAAAGGCAGGAGAGTGGTAAAGTACTGTTTTCTCGAAGTCTGAAGGCTGCCCACACTGTGCCTGCGTGCTGCAGCTTGCATCTTCGCCTTTGGGAAGCTGCCGCTCGCCGATTCTCCCGGAGGCGAAGAAGCGGCTTCTTCGCACACAGAGCATTGTGGCGAGCGCAGGGAGCTCCTGAGAGCGGTTTGTGCCGAAAGAAGCCCGGGACCGGCACTTAGCTTCGGAGAGCTGCGTATCTGCGTCTTCTGCGTGTCTTGCCGCTCTACACTCAGCAAAAAGCTTTTCCACCATATCTTGCAAGGAGAAACTCTGCCAGGAAAGAAAACATCCAAAATCTTCTTCTAAAGCTTGCACGGGGGTCTGCAAAGAGTTTGGCAAGAATGAAAGGTAGTTGTCCAAAACTCGTTCTTTTCCAATAGAATAACCATGGAAAAGGCAGGAGAGTGGTAAAGTACTGTTTTCTCGAAGTCTGAAGGCTGCCCACACTGTGCCTGTGTGCTGCAGCTTGCATCTTCGCCTTTGGGAAGCTGCCGCTCGCCGATTCTCCCGGAGGCGAAGAAGCGGCTTCTTCGCACACAGAGCATTGTGGCGAGCGCAGGGAGCTCCTGAGAGCGGTTTGTGCCGAAAGAAGCCCGGGACCGGCACTTAGCTTCGGAGAGCTGCGTATCTGCGTCTTCTGCGTGTCTTGCCGCTCTACACTCAGCAAAAAGCTTTTCCACCATATCTTGCAAGGAGAAACTCTGCCAGGAAAGAAAACATCCAAAATCTTGTTCTAAAGCTTGCACGGGGGTCTGCAAAGAGTTTGGCAAGAATGAAAGGTAGTTGTCCAAAACTCGTTCTTTTCCAATAGAATAACCATGGAAAAGGCAGGAGAGTGGTAAAGTACTGTTTTCTCTAAGTCTGAATGCTGCCCACACTGTGCCTGTGTGCTGCAGCTTGCATCTTCGCCTTTGGGAAGCTGCCGCTCGCCGATTCTCCCGGAGGCGAAGAAGCGGCTTCTTCGCACACAGAGCATTGTGGCGAGCGCAGGGAGCTCCTGAGAGCGGTTTGTGCCGAAAGAAGCCCGGGACCGGCACTTAGCAGCGGAGAGCTGCGTATCTGCGTCTTCTGCGTGTCTTGCCGCTCTACACTCAGCAAAAAGCTTTTCCACCATATCTTGCAAGGAGAAACTCTGCCAGGAAAGAAAACATCCAAAATCTTGTTCTAAAGCTTGCACGGGGGTCTGCAAAGAGTTTGGCAAGAATGAAAGGTAGTTGTCCAAAACTCGTTCTTTTCCAATAGAATAACCATGGAAAAGGCAGGAGAGTGGTAAAGTACTGTTTTCTCGAAGTCTGAAGGCTGCCCACACTGTGCCTGTGTGCTGCAGCTTGCATCTTCGCCTTTGGGAAGCTGCCGCTCGCCGATTCTCCCGGAGGCGAAGAAGCAGCTTCTTCGCACACAGAGCATTGTGGCGAGCGCAGGGAGCTCCTGAGAGCGGTTTGTGCCGAAAGAAGCCCGGGACCGGCACTTAGCTTCGGAGAGCTGCGTATCTGCGTCTTCTGCGTGTCTTGCCGCTCTACACTCAGCAAAAAGCTTTTCCAGCATATCTTGCAAGGAGAAACTCTGCCAGGAAAGAAAACATCCAAAATCTTGTTCTAAAGCTTGCACGGGGGTCTGCAAAGAGTTGGGCAAGAATGAAAGGTAGTTGTCCAAAACTCGTTCTTTTCCAATAGAATAACCATGGAAAAGGCAGGAGAGTGGTAAAGTACTGTTTTCTCTAAGTCTGAAGGCTGCCCACACTGTGCCTGTGTGCTGCAGCTTGCATCTTCTCCTTTGGGAAGCTGCCGCTCGCCGATTCTCCCGCAGGCGAAGAAGCGGCTTCTTCGCACACAGAGCATTGTGGCGAGCGCAGGGAGCTCCTGAGAGCGGTTTGTGCCGAAAGAAGCCCGGGACCGGCACTTAGCTTCGGAGAGCTGCGTATCTGCGTCTTCTGCGTGTCTTGCCGCTCTACACTCAGCAAAAAGCTTTTCCACCATATCTTGCAAGGAGAAACTCTGCCAGGAAAGAAAACATCCAAAATCTTGTTCTAAAGCTTGCACGGGGGTCTGCAAAGAGTTTGGCAAGAATGAAAGGTAGTTGTCCAAAACTCGTTCTTTTCCAATAGAATAACCATGGAAAAGGCAGGAGAGTGGTAAAGTACTGTTTTCTCTAAGTCTGAAGGCTGCCCACACTGTGCCTGTGTGCTGCAGCTTGCATCTTCGCCTTTGGGAAGCTGCCGCTCGCCGATTCTCCCGCAGGCGAAGAAGCGGCTTCTTCGCACACAGAGCATTGTGGCGAGCGCAGGGAGCTCCTGAGAGCGGTTTGTGCCGAAAGAAGCCCGGGACCGGCACTTAGCTTCGGAGAGCTGCGTATCTGCGTCTTCTGCGTGTCTTGCCGCTCTACACTCAGCAAAAAGCTTTTCCACCATATCTTGCAAGGAGAAACTCTGCCAGGAAAGAAAACATCCAAAATCTTGTTCTAAAGCTTGCACGGAGGTCTGCAAAGAGTTTGGCAAGAATGAAAGGTAGTTGTCCAAAACTCGTTCTTTTCCAATAGAATAACCATGGAAAAGGCAGGAGAGTGGTAAAGTACTGTTTTCTCGAAGTCTGAAGGCTGCCCACACTGTGCCTGTGTGCTGCAGCTTGCATCTTCGCCTTTGGGAAGCTGCCGCTCGCCGATTCTCCCGGAGGCGATGAAGCGGCTTCTTCGCACACAGAGCATTGTGGCGAGCGCAGGGAGCTCCTGAGAGCGGTTTGTGCCGAAAGAAGCCCGGGACCGGCACTTAGCTTCGGAGAGCTGCGTATCTGCGTCTTCTGCGTGTCTTGCCGCTCTACACTCAGCAAAAAGCTTTTCCACCATATCTTGCAAGGAGAAACTCTGCCAGGAAAGAAAACATCCAAAATCTTGTTCTAAAGCTTGCACGGGGGTCTGCAAAGAGTTTGGCAAGAATGAAAGGTAGTTGTCCAAAACTCGTTCTTTTCCAATAGAATAACCATGGAAAAGGCAGGAGAGTGGTAAAGTACTGTTTTCTCTAAGTCTGAAGGCTGCCCACACTGTGCCTGTGTGCTGCAGCTTGCATCTTCGCCTTTGGGAAGCTGCCGCTCGCCGATTCTCCCGCAGGCGAAGAAGCGGCTTCTTCGCACACAGAGCATTGTGGCGAGCGCAGGGAGCTCCTGAGAGCGGTTTGTGCCGAAAGAAGCCCGGGACCGGCACTTAGCTTCGGAGAGCTGCGTATCTGCGTCTTCTGCGTGTCTTGCCGCTCTACACTCAGCCAAAAGCTTTTCCACCATATCTTGCAAGGAGAAACTCTGCCAGGAAAGAAAACATCCAAAATCTTGTTCTAAAGCTTGCACGGGGGTCTGCAAAGAGTTTGGCAAGAATGAAAGGTAGTCGTCCAAAACTCGTTCTTTTCCAATAGAATAACCATGGAAAAGGCAGGAGAGTGCTAAAGTACTGTTTTCTCTAAGTCTGAAGGCTGCCCACACTGTGCCTGTGTGCTGCAGCTTGCATCTTCGCCTTTGGGAAGCTGCCGCTCGCCGATTCTCCCGGAGGCGAAGAAGCGGCTTCTTCGCACACAGAGCATTGTGGCGAGCGCAGGGAGCTCCTGAGAGCGGTTTGTGCCGAAAGAAGCCCGGGACCGGCACTTAGCTTCGGAGAGCTGCGTATCTGCGTCTTCTGCGTGTCTTGCCGCTCTACACTCAGCAAAAAGCTTTTCCACCATATCTTGCAAGGAGAAACTCTGCCAGGAAAGAAAACATCCAAAATCTTGTTCTAAAGCTTGCACGGGGGTCTGCAAAGAGTTTGGCAAGAATGAAAGGTAGTTGTCCAAAACTCGTTCTTTTCCAATAGAATAACCATGGAAAAGGCAGGAGAGTGCTAAAGTACTGTTTTCTCTAAGTCTGAACGCTGCCCACACTGTGCCTGCGTGCTGCAGCTTGCATCTTCGCCTTTGGGAAGCTGCCGCTCGCCGATTCTCCCGGAGGCGAAGAAGCGGCTTCTTCGCACACAGAGCATTGTGGCGAGCGCAGGGAGCTCCTGAGAGCGGTTTGTGCCGAAAGAAGCCCGGGACCGGCACTTAGCTTCGGAGAGCTGCGTATCTGCGTCTTCTGCGTGTCTTGCCGCTCTACACTCAGCAAAAAGCTTTTCCAGCATATCTTGCAAGGAGAAACTCTGCCAGGAAAGAAAACATCCAAAATCTTGTTCTAAAGCTTGCACGGGGGTCTGCAAAGAGTTTGGCAAGAATGAAAGGTAGTTGTCCAAAACTCGTTCTTTTCCAATAGAATAACCATGGAAAAGGCAGGAGAGTGCTAAAGTACTGTTTTCTCTAAGTCTGAAGGCTGCCCACACTGTGCCTGTGTGCTGCAGCTTGCATCTTCGCCTTTGGGAAGCTGCCGCTGGCCGATTCTCCCGGAGGCGAAGAAGCGGCTTCTTCGCACACAGAGCATTGTGGCGAGCGCAGGGAGCTCCTGAGAGCGGTTTGTGCCGAAAGAAGCCCGGGACCGGCACTTAGCTTCGGAGAGCTGCGTATCTGCGTCTTCTGCGTGTCTTGCCGCTCTACACTCAGCAAAAAGCTTTTCCACCATATCTTGCAAGGAGAAACTCTGCCAGGAAAGAAAACATCCAAAATCTTGTTCTAAAGCTTGCACGGGGGTCTGCAAAGAGTTTGGCAAGAATGAAAGGTAGTTGTCCAAAACTCGTTCTTTTCCAATAGAATAACCATGGAAAAGGCAGGAGAGTGGTAAAGTACTGTTTTCTCTAAGTCTGAAGGCTGCCCACACTGTGCCTGTGTGCTGCAGCTTGCATCTTCGCCTTTGGGAAGCTGCCGCTCGCCGATTCTCCCGGAGGCGAAGAAGCGGCTTCTTCGCACACAGAGCATTGTGGCGAGCGCAGGGAGCTCCTGAGAGCGGTTTGTGCCAAAAGAAGCCCGGGACCGGCACTTAGCTTCGGAGAGCTGCGTATCTGCGTCTTCTGCGTGTCTTGCCGCTCTACACTCAGCAAAAAGCTTTTCCACCATATCTTGCAAGGAGAAACTCTGCCAGGAAAGAAAACATCCAAAATCTTCTTCTAAAGCTTGCACGGAGGTCTGCAAAGAGTTTGGCAAGAATGAAAGGTAGTTGTCCAAAACTCGTTCTTTTCCAATAGAATAACCATGGAAAAGGCAGGAGAGTGGTAAAGTACTGTTTTCTCGAAGTCTGAAGGCTGCCCACACTGTGCCTGTGTGCTGCAGCTTGCATCTTCGCCTTTGGGAAGCTGCCGCTCGCCGATTCTCCCGGAGGCGAAGAAGCGGCTTCTTCGCACACAGAGCATTGTGGCGAGCGCAGGGAGCTCCTGAGAGCGGTTTGTGCCGAAAGAAGCCCGGGACCGGCACTTAGCTTCGGAGAGCTGCGTATCTGCGTCTTCTGCGTGTCTTGCCGCTCTACACTCAGCAAAAAGCTTTTCCAGCATATCTTGCAAAGAGAAACTCTGCCAGGAAAGAAAACATCCAAAATCTTGTTCTAAAGCTTGCACGGGGGTCTGCAAAGAGTTTGGCAAGAATGAAAGGTAGTTGTCCAAAACTCGTTCTTTTCCAATAGAATAACCATGGAAAAGGCAGGAGAGTGGTAAAGTACTGTTTTCTCTAAGTCTGAAGGCTGCCCACACTGTGCCTGTGTGCTGCAGCTTGCATCTTCGCCTTTGGGAAGCTGCCGCTCGCCGATTCTCCCGCAGGCGAAGAAGCGGCTTCTTCGCACACAGAGCATTGTGGCGAGCGCAGGGAGCTCCTGAGAGCGGTTTGTGCCGAAAGAAGCCCGGGACCGGCACTTAGCTTCGGAGAGCTGCGTATCTGCGTCTTCTGCGTGTCTTGCCGCTCTACACTCAGCAAAAAGCTTTTCCACCATATCTTGCAAGGAGAAACTCTGCCAGGAAAGAAAACATCCAAAATCTTGTTCTAAAGCTTGCACGGGGGTCTGCAAAGAGTTTGGCAAGAATGAAAGGTAGTTGTCCAAAACTCGTTCTTTTCCAATAGAATAACCATGGAAAAGGCAGGAGAGTGGTAAAGTACTGTTTTCTCTAAGTCTGAATGCTGCCCACACTGTGCCTGTGTGCTGCAGCTTGCATCTTCGCCTTTGGGAAGCTGCCGCTCGCCGATTCTCCCGCAGGCGAAGAAGCGGCTTCTTCGCACACAGAGCATTGTGGCGAGCGCAGGGAGCTCCTGAGAGCGGTTTGTGCCGAAAGAAGCCCGGGACCGGCACTTAGCTTCGGAGAGCTGCGTATCTGCGTCTTCTGCGTGTCTTGCCGCTCTACACTCAGCAAAAAGCTTTTCCAGCATATCTTGCAAGGAGAAACTCTGCCAGGAAAGAAAACATCCAAAATCTTGTTCTAAAGCTTGCACGGGGGTCTGCAAAGAGTTTGGCAAGAATGAAAGGTAGTTGTCCAAAACTCGTTCTTTTCCAATAGAATAACCATGGAAAAGGCAGGAGAGTGGTAAAGTACTGTTTTCTCTAAGTCTGAATGCTGCCCACACTGTGCCTGTGTGCTGCAGCTTGCATCTTCGCCTTTGGGAAGCTGCCGCTCGCCGATTCTCCCGCAGGCGAAGAAGCGGCTTCTTCGCACACAGAGCATTGTGGCGAGCGCAGGGAGCTCCTGAGAGCGGTTTGTGCCGAAAGAAGCCCGGGACCGGCACTTAGCTTCGGAGAGCTGCGTATCTGCGTCTTCTGCGTGTCTTGCCGCTCTACACTCAGCAAAAAGCTTTTCCACCATATCTTGCAAGGAGAAACTCTGCCAGGAAAGAAAACATCCAAAATCTTGTTCTAAAGCTTGCACGGGGGTCTGCAAAGAGTTTGGCAAGAATGAAAGGTAGTTGTCCAAAACTCGTTCTTTTCCAATAGAATAACCATGGAAAAGGCAGGAGAGTGGTAAAGTACTGTTTTCTCTAAGTCTGAATGCTGCCCACACTGTGCCTGTGTGCTGCAGCTTGCATCTTCGCCTTTGGGAAGCTGCCGCTCGCCGATTCTCCCGGAGGCGCGAAGAAGCGGCTTCTTCGCACACAGAGCATTGTGGCGAGCGCAGGGAGCTCCTGAGAGCGGTTTGTGCCGAAAGAAGCCCGGGACCGGCACTTAGCTTCGGAGAGCTGCGTATCTGCGTCTTCTGCGTGTCTTGCCGCTCTACACTCAGCAAAAAGCTTTTCCACCATATCTTGCAAGGAGAAACTCTGCCAGGAAAGAAAACATCCAAAATCTTGTTCTAAAGCTTGCACGGGGGTCTGCAAAGAGTTTGGCAAGAATGAAAGGTAGTTGTCCAAAACTCGTTCTTTTCCAATAGAATAACCATGGAAAAGGCAGGAGAGTGGTAAAGTACTGTTTTCTCTAAGTCTGAAGGCTGCCCACACTGTGCCTGCGTGCTGCAGCTTGCATCTTCGCCTTTGGGAAGCTGCCGCTCGCCGATTCTCCCGGAGGCAAAGAAGCGGCTTCTTCGCACACAGAGCATTGTGGCGAGCGCAGGGAGCTCCTGAGAGCGGTTTGTGCCGAAAGAAGCCCGGGACCGGCACTTAGCTTCGGAGAGCTGCGTATCTGCGTCTTCTGCGTGTCTTGCCGCTCTACACTCAGCAAAAAGCTTTTCCACCATATCTTGCAAGGAGAAACTCTGCCAGGAAAGAAAACATCCAAAATCTTCTTCTAAAGCTTGCACGGGGGTCTGCAAAGAGTTTGGCAAGAATGAAAGGTAGTTGTCCAAAACTCGTTCTTTTCCAATAGAATAACCATGGAAAAGGCAGGAGAGTGGTAAAGTACTGTTTTCTCGAAGTCTGAAGGCTGCCCACACTGTGCCTGTGTGCTGCAGCTTGCATCTTCGCCTTTGGGAAGCTGCCGCTCGCCGATTCTCCCGGAGGCGAAGAAGCGGCTTCTTCGCACACAGAGCATTGTGGCGAGCGCAGGGAGCTCCTGAGAGCGGTTTGTGCCGAAAGAAGCCCGGGACCGGCACTTAGCTTCGGAGAGCTGCGTATCTGCGTCTTCTGCGTGTCTTGCCGCTCTACACTCAGCAAAAAGCTTTTCCACCATATCTTGCAAGGAGAAACTCTGCCAGGAAAGAAAACATCCAAAATCTTGTTCTAAAGCTTGCAAGGGGGTCTGCAAAGAGTTTGGCAAGAATGAAAGGTAGTTGTCCAAAACTCGTTCTTTTCCAATAGAATAACCATGGAAAAGGCAGGAGAGTGGTAAAGTACTGTTTTCTCTAAGTCTGAAGGCTGCCCACACTGTGCCTGCGTGCTGCAGCTTGCATCTTCGCCTTTGGGAAGCTGCCGCTCGCCGATTCTCCAGGAGGCGAAGAAGCGGCTTCTTCGCACACAGAGCATTGTGGCGAGCGCAGGGAGCTCCTGAGAGCGGTTTGTGCCGAAAGAAGCCCGGGACCGGCACTTAGCTTCGGAGAGCTGCGTATCTGCGTCTTCTGCGTGTCTTGCCGCTCTACACTCAGCAAAAAGCTTTTCCACCATATCTTGCAAGGAGAAACTCTGCCAGGAAAGAAAACATCCAAAATCTTGTTCTAAAGCTTGCACGGGGGTCTGCAAAGAGTTTGGCAAGAATGAAAGGTAGTTGTCCAAAACTCGTTCTTTTCCAATAGAATAACCATGGAAAAGGCAGGAGAGTGGTAAAGTACTGTTTTCTCTAAGTCTGAAGGCTGCCCACACTGTGCCTGCGTGCTGCAGCTTGCATCTTCGCCTTTGGGAAGCTGCCGCTCGCCGATTCTCCCGGAGGCAAAGAAGCGGCTTCTTCGCACACAGAGCATTGTGGCGAGCGCAGGGAGCTCCTGAGAGCGGTTTGTGCCGAAAGAAGCCCGGGACCGGCACTTAGCTTCGGAGAGCTGCGTATCTGCGTCTTCTGCGTGTCTTGCCGCTCTACACTCAGCAAAAAGCTTTTCCACCATATCTTGCAAGGAGAAACTCTGCCAGGAAAGAAAACATCCAAAATCTTGTTCTAAAGCTTGCACGGGGGTCTGCAAAGAGTTTGGCAAGAATGAAAGGTAGTTGTCCAAAACTCGTTCTTTTCCAATAGAATAACCATGGAAAAGGCAGGAGAGTGGTAAAGTACTGTTTTCTCGAAGTCTGAAGGCTGCCCACACTGTGCCTGTGTGCTGCAGCTTGCATCTTCGCCTTTGGGAAGCTGCCGCTCGCCGATTCTCCCGGAGGCGAAGAAGCGGCTTCTTCGCACACAGAGCATTGTGGCGAGCGCAGGGAGCTCCTGAGAGCGGTTTGTGCCGAAAGAAGCCCGGGACCGGCACTTAGCTTCGGAGAGCTGCGTATCTGCGTCTTCTGCGTGTCTTGCCGCTCTACACTCAGCAAAAAGCTTTTCCACCATATCTTGCAAGGAGAAACTCTGCCAGGAAAGAAAACATCCAAAATCTTGTTCTAAAGCTTGCAAGGGGGTCTGCAAAGCGTTTGGCAAGAATGAAAGGTAGTTGTCCAAAACTCGTTCTTTTCCAATAGAATAACCATGGAAAAGGCAGGAGAGTGGTAAAGTACTGTTTTCTCTAAGTCTGAAGGCTGCCCACACTGTGCCTGCGTGCTGCAGCTTGCATCTTCGCCTTTGGGAAGCTGCCGCTCGCCGATTCTCCAGGAGGCGAAGAAGCGGCTTCTTCGCACACAGAGCATTGTGGCGAGCGCAGGGAGCTCCTGAGAGCGGTTTGTGCCGAAAGAAGCCCGGGACCGGCACTTAGCTTCGGAGAGCTGCGTATCTGCGTCTTCTGCGTGTCTTGCCGCTCTACACTCAGCAAAAAGCTTTTCCACCATATCTTGCAAGGAGAAACTCTGCCAGGAAAGAAAACATCCAAAATCTTGTTCTAAAGCTTGCACGGGGTTCTGCAAAGAGTTTGGCAAGAATGAAAGGTAGTTGTCCAAAACTCGTTCTTTTCCAATAGAATAACCATGGAAAAGGCAGGAGAGTGGTAAAGTACTGTTTTCTCTAAGTCTGAAGGCTGCCCACACTGTGCCTGCGTGCTGCAGCTTGCATCTTCGCCTTTGGGAAGCTGCCGCTCGCCGATTCTCCCGGAGGCGAAGAAGCGGCTTCTTCGCACACAGAGCATTGTGGCGAGCGCAGGGAGCTCCTGAGAGCGGTTTGTGCCGAAAGAAGCCCGGGACCGGCACTTAGCTTCGGAGAGCTGCGTATCTGCGTCTTCTGCGTGTCTTGCCGCTCTACACTCAGCAAAAAGCTTTTCCACCATATCTTGCAAGGAGAAACTCTGCCAGGAAAGAAAACATCCAAAATCTTGTTCTAAAGCTTGCACGGGGGTCTGCAAAGAGTTTGGCAAGAATGAAAGGTAGTTGTCCAAAACTCGTTCTTTTCCAATAGAATAACCATGGAAAAGGCAGGAGAGTGGTAAAGTACTGTTTTCTCTAAGTCTGAAGGCTGCCCACACTGTGCCTGCGTGCTGCAGCTTGCATCTTCGCCTTTGGGAAGCTGCCGCTCGCCGATTCTCCCGGAGGCGAAGAAGCGGCTTCTTCGCACACAGAGCATTGTGGCGAGCGCAGGGAGCTCCTGAGAGCGGTTTGTGCCGAAAGAAGCCCGGGACCGGCACTTAGCTTCGGAGAGCTGCGTATCTGCGTCTTCTGCGTGTCTTGCCGCTCTACACTCAGCAAAAAGCTTTTCCACCATATCTTGCAAGGAGAAACTCTGCCAGGAAAGAAAACATCCAAAATCTTGTTCTAAAGCTTGCACGGGGGTCTGCAAAGAGTTTGGCAAGAATGAAAGGTAGTTGTCCAAAACTCGTTCTTTTCCAATAGAATAACCATGGAAAAGGCAGGAGAGTGGTAAAGTACTGTTTTCTCTAAGTTTGAAGGCTGCCCACACTGTGCCTGTGTGCTGCAGCTTGCATCTTCGCCTTTGGGAAGCTGCCGCTCGCCGATTCTCCAGGAGGCGAAGAAGCGGCTTCTTCGCACACAGAGCATTGTGGCGAGCGCAGGGAGCTCCTGAGAGCGGTTTGTGCCGAAAGAAGCCCGGGACCGGCACTTAGGTTCGGAGAGCTGCGTATCTGCGTCTTCTGCGTGTCTTGCCGCTCTACACTCAGCAAAAAGCTTTTCCACCATATCTTGCAAGGAGAAACTCTGCCAGGAAAGAAAACATCCAAAATCTTGTTCTAAAGCTTGCAAGGGGGTCTGCAAAGAGTTTGGCAAGAATGAAAGGTAGTTGTCCAAAACTCGTTCTTTTCCAATAGAATAACCATGGAAAAGGCAGGAGAGTGGTAAAGTACTGTTTTCTCGAAGTCTGAATGCTGCCCACACTGTGCCTGCGTGCTGCAGCTTGCATCTTCGCCTTTGGGAAGCTGCCGCTCGCCGATTCTCCAGGAGGCGAAGAAGCGGCTTCTTCGCACACAGAGCATTGTGGCGAGCGCAGGGAGCTCCTGAGAGCGGTTTGTGCCGAAAGAAGCCCGGGACCGGCACTTAGCTTCGGAGAGCTGCGTATCTGCGTCTTCTGCGTGTCTTGCCGCTCTACACTCAGCAAAAAGCTTTTCCACCATATCTTGCAAGGAGAAACTCTGCCAGGAAAGAAAACATCCAAAATCTTGTTCTAAAGCTTGCACGGGGGTCTGCAAAGAGTTTGGCAAGAATGAAAGGTAGTTGTCCAAAACTCGTTCTTTTCCAATAGAATAACCATGGAAAAGGCAGGAGAGTGGTAAAGTACTGTTTTCTCTAAGTCTGAAGGCTGCCCACACTGTGCCTGCGTGCTGCAGCTTGCATCTTCGCCTTTGGGAAGCTGCCGCTCGCCGATTCTCCCGGAGGCGAAGAAGCGGCTTCTTCGCACACAGAGCATTGTGGCGAGCGCAGGGAGCTCCTGAGAGCGGTTTGTGCCGAAAGAAGCCCGGGACCGGCACTTAGCTTCGGAGAGCTGCGTATCTGCGTCTTCTGCGTGTCTTGCCGCTCTACACTCAGCAAAAAGCTTTTCCACCATATCTTGCAAGGAGAAACTCTGCCAGGAAAGAAAACATCCAAAATCTTGTTCTAAAGCTTGCACGGGGGTCTGCAAAGAGTTTGGCAAGAATGAAAGGTAGTTGTCCAAAACTCGTTCTTTTCCAATAGAATAACCATGGAAAAGGCAGGAGAGTGGTAAAGTACTGTTTTCTCGAAGTCTGAAGGCTGCCCACACTGTGCCTGTGTGCTGCAGCTTGCATCTTCGCCTTTGGGAAGCTGCCGCTCGCCGATTCTCCCGGAGGCGAAGAAGCGGCTTCTTCGCACACAGAGCATTGTGGCGAGCGCAGGGAGCTCCTGAGAGCGGTTTGTGCCGAAAGAAGCCCGGGACCGGCACTTAGCTTCGGAGAGCTGCGTATCTGCGTCTTCTGCGTGTCTTGCCGCTCTACACTCAGCAAAAAGCTTTTCCACCATATCTTGCAAGGAGAAACTCTGCCAGGAAAGAAAACATCCAAAATCTTGTTCTAAAGCTTGCACGGGGGTCTGCAAAGAGTTTGGCAAGAATGAAAGGTAGTTGTCCAAAACTCGTTCTTTTCCAATAGAATAACCATGGAAAAGGCAGGAGAGTGGTAAAGTACTGTTTTCTCTAAGTCTGAAGGCTGCCCACACTGTGCCTGCGTGCTGCAGCTTGCATCTTCGCCTTTGGGAAGCTGCCGCTCGCCGATTCTCCCGGAGGCAAAGAAGCGGCTTCTTCGCACACAGAGCATTGTGGCGAGCGCAGGGAGCTCCTGAGAGCGGTTTGTGCCGAAAGAAGCCCGGGACCGGCACTTAGCTTCGGAGAGCTGCGTATCTGCGTCTTCTGCGTGTCTTGCCGCTCTACACTCAGCAAAAAGCTTTTCCACCATATCTTGCAAGGAGAAACTCTGCCAGGAAAGAAAACATCCAAAATCTTGTTCTAAAGCTTGCACGGGGGTCTGCAAAGAGTTTGGCAAGAATGAAAGGTAGTTGTCCAAAACTCGTTCTTTTCCAATAGAATAACCATGGAAAAGGCAGGAGAGTGGTAAAGTACTGTTTTCTCTAAGTCTGAAGGCTGCCCACACTGTGCCTGTGTGCTGCAGCTTGCATCTTCGCCTTTGGGAAGCTGCCGCTCGCCGATTCTCCCGGAGGCGAAGAAGCGGCTTCTTCGCACACAGAGCATTGTGGCGAGCGCAGGGAGCTCCTGAGAGCGGTTTGTGCCGAAAGAAGCCCGGGACCGGCACTTAGCTTCGGAGAGCTGCGTATCTGCGTCTTCTGCGTGTCTTGCCGCTCTACACTCAGCAAAAAGCTTTTCCACCATATCTTGCAAGGAGAAACTCTGCCAGGAAAGAAAACATCCAAAATCTTGTTCTAAAGCTTGCACGGGGGTCTGCAAAGAGTTTGGCAAGAATGAAAGGTAGTTGTCCAAAACTCGTTCTTTTCCAATAGAATAACCATGGAAAAGGCAGGAGAGTGGTAAAGTACTGTTTTCTCTAAGTTTGAAGGCTGCCCACACTGTGCCTGTGTGCTGCAGCTTGCATCTTCGCCTTTGGGAAGCTGCCGCTCGCCGATTCTCCAGGAGGCGAAGAAGCGGCTTCTTCGCACACAGAGCATTGTGGCGAGCGCAGGGAGCTCCTGAGAGCGGTTTGTGCCGAAAGAAGCCCGGGACCGGCACTTAGCTTCGGAGAGCTGCGTATCTGCGTCTTCTGCGTGTCTTGCCGCTCTACACTCAGCAAAAAGCTTTTCCACCATATCTTGCAAGGAGAAACTCTGCCAGGAAAGAAAACATCCAAAATCTTGTTCTAAAGCTTGCACGGGGGTCTGCAAAGAGTTTGGCAAGAATGAAAGGTAGTTGTCCAAAACTCGTTCTTTTCCAATAGAATAACCATGGAAAAGGCAGGAGAGTGGTAAAGTACTGTTTTCTCTAAGTCTGAATGCTGCCCACACTGTGCCTGTGTGCTGCAGCTTGCATCTTCGCCTTTGGGAAGCTGCCGCTCGCCGATTCTCCCGGAGGCGAAGAAGCGGCTTCTTCGCACACAGAGCATTGTGGCGAGCGCAGGGAGCTCCTGAGAGCGGTTTGTGCCGAAAGAAGCCCGGGACCGGCACTTAGCTTCGGAGAGCTGCGTATCTGCGTCTTCTGCGTGTCTTGCCGCTCTACACTCAGCAAAAAGCTTTTCCACCATATCTTGCAAGGAGAAACTCTGCCAGGAAAGAAAACATCCAAAATCTTGTTCTAAAGCTTGCAAGGGGGTCTGCAAAGCGTTTGGCAAGAATGAAAGGTAGTTGTCCAAAACTCGTTCTTTTCCAATAGAATAACCATGGAAAAGGCAGGAGAGTGGTAAAGTACTGTTTTCTCTAAGTCTGAAGGCTGCCCACACTGTGCCTGCGTGCTGCAGCTTGCATCTTCGCCTTTGGGAAGCTGCCGCTCGCCGATTCTCCCGGAGGCGAAGAAGCGGCTTCTTCGCACACACAGCATTGTGGCGAGCGCAGGGAGCTCCTGAGAGCGGTTTGTGCCGAAAGAAGCCCGGGACCGGCACTTAGCTTCGGAGAGCTGCGTATCTGCGTCTTCTGCGTGTCTTGCCGCTCTACACTCAGCAAAAAGCTTTTCCACCATATCTTGCAAGGAGAAACTCTGCCAGGAAAGAAAACATCCAAAATCTTGTTCTAAAGCTTGCACGGGGGTCTGCAAAGAGTTTGGCAAGAATGAAAGGTAGTTGTCCAAAACTCGTTCTTTTCCAATAGAATAACCATGGAAAAGGCAGGAGAGTGGTAAAGTACTGTTTTCTCTAAGTCTGAAGGCTGCCCACACTGTGCCTGCGTGCTGCAGCTTGCATCTTCGCCTTTGGGAAGCTGCCGCTCGCCGATTCTCCCGGAGGCGAAGAAGCGGCTTCTTCGCACACAGAGCATTGTGGCGAGCGCAGGGAGCTCCTGAGAGCGGTTTGTGCCGAAAGAAGCCCGGGACCGGCACTTAGCTTCGGAGAGCTGCGTATCTGCGTCTTCTGCGTGTCTTGCCGCTCTACACTCAGCAAAAAGCTTTTCCACCATATCTTGCAAGGAGAAACTCTGCCAGGAAAGAAAACATCCAAAATCTTGTTCTAAAGCTTGCACGGGGGTCTGCAAAGAGTTTGGCAAGAATGAAAGGTAGTTGTCCAAAACTCGTTCTTTTCCAATAGAATAACCATGGAAAAGGCAGGAGAGTGGTAAAGTACTGTTTTCTCTAAGTCTGAAGGCTGCCCACACTGTGCCTGCGTGCTGCAGCTTGCATCTTCGCCTTTGGGAAGCTGCCGCTCGCCGATTCTCCCGGAGGCGAAGAAGCGGCTTCTTCGCACACACAGCATTGTGGCGAGCGCAGGGAGCTCCTGAGAGCGGTTTGTGCCGAAAGAAGCCCGGGACCGGCACTTAGCTTCGGAGAGCTGCGTATCTGCGTCTTCTGCGTGTCTTGCGGCTCTACACTCAGCAAAAAGCTTTTCCACCATATCTTGCAAGGAGAAACTCTGCCAGGAAAGAAAACATCCAAAATCTTGTTCTAAAGCTTGCACGGGGGTCTGCAAAGAGTTTGGCAAGAATGAAAGGTAGTTGTCCAAAACTCGTTCTTTTCCAATAGAATAACCATGGAAAAGGCAGGAGAGTGGTAAAGTACTGTTTTCTCTAAGTCTGAAGGCTGCCCACACTGTGCCTGTGTGCTGCAGCTTGCATCTTCGCCTTTGGGAAGCTGCCGCTCGCCGATTCTCCCGGAGGCGAAGAAGCGGCTTCTTCACACACAGAGCATTGTGGCGAGCGCAGGGAGCTCCTGAGAGCGGTTTGTGCCGAAAGAAGCCCGGGACCGGCACTTAGCTTCGGAGAGCTGCGTATCTGCGTCTTCTGCGTGTCTTGCCGCTCTACACTCAGCAAAAAGCTTTTCCACCATATCTTGCAAGGAGAAACTCTGCCAGGAAAGAAAACATCCAAAATCTTGTTCTAAAGCTTGCACGGGGGTCTGCAAAGAGTTTGGCAAGAATGAAAGGTAGTTGTCCAAAACTCGTTCTTTTCCAATAGAATAACCATGGAAAAGGCAGGAGAGTGGTAAAGTACTGTTTTCTCTAAGTCTGAAGGCTGCCCACACTGTGCCTGTGTGCTGCAGCTTGCATCTTCGCCTTTGGGAAGCTGCCGCTCGCCGATTCTCCCGGAGGCGAAGAAGCGGCTTCTTCGCACACAGAGCATTGTGGCGAGCGCAGGGAGCTCCTGAGAGCGGTTTGTGCCGAAAGAAGCCCGGGACCGGCACTTAGCTTCGGAGAGCTGCGTATCTGCGTCTTCTGCGTGTCTTGCCGCTCTACACTCAGCAAAAAGCTTTTCCACCATATCTTGCAAGGAGAAACTCTGCCAGGAAAGAAAACATCCAAAATCTTGTTCTAAAGCTTGCACGGGGGTCTGCAAAGAGTTTGGCAAGAATGAAAGGTAGTTGTCCAAAACTCGTTCTTTTCCAATAGAATAACCATGGAAAAGGCAGGAGAGTGGTAAAGTACTGTTTTCTCTAAGTCTGAAGGCTGCCCACACTGTGCCTGTGTGCTGCAGCTTGCATCTTCGCCTTTGGGAAGCTGCCGCTCGCCGATTCTCCCGGAGGCGAAGAAGCGGCTTCTTCGCACACAGAGCATTGTGGCGAGCGCAGGGAGCTCCTGAGAGCGGTTTGTGCCGAAAGAAGCCCGGGACCGGCACTTAGCTTCGGAGAGCTGCGTATCTGCGTCTTCTGCGTGTCTTGCGGCTCTACACTCAGCAAAAAGCTTTTCCACCATATCTTGCAAGGAGAAACTCTGCCAGGAAAGAAAACATCCAAAATCTTGTTCTAAAGCTTGCACGGGGGTCTGCAAAGAGTTTGGCAAGAATGAAAGGTAGTTGTCCAAAACTCGTTCTTTTCCAATAGAATAACCATGGAAAAGGCAGGAGAGTGGTAAAGTACTGTTTTCTCTAAGTCTGAAGGCTGCCCACACTGTGCCTGTGTGCTGCAGCTTGCATCTTCGCCTTTGGCAAGCTGCCGCTCGCCGATTCTCCCGGAGGCGAAGAAGCGGCTTCTTCGCACACAGAGCATTGTGGCGAGCGCAGGGAGCTCCTGAGAGCGGTTTGTGCCGAAAGAAGCCCGGGACCGGCACTTAGCTTCGGAGAGCTGCGTATCCGCGTCTTCTGCGTGTCTTGCCGCTCTACACTCAGCAAAAAGCTTTTCCACCATATCTTGCAAGGAGAAACTCTGCCAGGAAAGAAAACATCCAAAATCTTGTTCTAAAGCTTGCACGGGGGTCTGCAAAGAGTTTGGCAAGAATGAAAGGTAGTTGTCCAAAACTCGTTCTTTTCCAATAGAATAACCATGGAAAAGGCAGGAGAGTGGTAAAGTACTGTTTTCTCTAAGTCTGAAGGCTGCCCACACTGTGCCTGTGTGCTGCAGCTTGCATCTTCGCCTTTGGGAAGCTGCCGCTCGCCGATTCTCCCGGAGGCGAAGAAGCGGCTTCTTCTCACACAGAGCATTGTGGCGAGCGCAGGGAGCTCCTGAGAGCGGTTTGTGCCGAAAGAAGCCCGGGACCGGCACTTAGCTTCGGAGAGCTGCGTATCTGCGTCTTCTGCGTGTCTTGCGGCTCTACACTCAGCAAAAAGCTTTTCCACCATATCTTGCAAGGAGAAACTCTGCCAGGAAAGAAAACATCCAAAATCTTGTTCTAAAGCTTGCACGGGGGTCTGCAAAGAGTTTGGCAAGAATGAAAGGTAGTTGTCCAAAACTCGTTCTTTTCCAATAGAATAACCATGGAAAAGGCAGGAGAGTGGTAAAGTACTGTTTTCTCTAAGTCTGAAGGCTGCCCACACTGTGCCTGTGTGCTGCAGCTTGCATCTTCGCCTTTGGGAAGCTGCCGCTCGCCGATTCTCCCGGAGGCGAAGAAGCGGCTTCTTCGCACACAGAGCATTGTGGCGAGCGCAGGGAGCTCCTGAGAGCGGTTTGTGCCGAAAGAAGCCCGGGACCGGCACTTAGCTTCGGAGAGCTGCGTATCTGCGTCTTCTGCGTGTCTTGCCGCTCTACACTCAGCCAAAAGCTTTTCCACCATATCTTGCAAGGAGAAACTCTGCCAGGAAAGAAAACATCCAAAATCTTGTTCTAAAGCTTGCACGGGGGTCTGCAAAGAGTTTGGCAAGAATGAAAGGTAGTTGTCCAAAACTCGTTCTTTTCCAATAGAATAACCATGGAAAAGGCAGGAGAGTGGTAAAGTACTGTTTTCTCTAAGTCTGAAGGCTGCCCACACTGTGCCTGTGTGCTGCAGCTTGCATCTTCGCCTTTGGGAAGCTGCCGCTCGCCGATTCTCCCGGAGGCGAAGAAGCGGCTTCTTCGCACACAGAGCATTGTGGCGAGCGCAGGGAGCTCCTGAGAGCGGTTTGTGCCGAAAGAAGCCCGGGACCGGCACTTAGCTTCGGAGAGCTGCGTATCCGCGTCTTCTGCGTGTCTTGCCGCTCTACACTCAGCAAAAAGCTTTTCCAGCATATCTTGCAAGGAGAAACTCTGCCAGGAAAGAAAACATCCAAAATCTTGTTCTAAAGCTTGCACGGGGGTCTGCAAAGAGTTTGGCAAGAATGAAAGGTAGTTGTCCAAAACTCGTTCTTTTCCAATAGAATAACCATGGAAAAGGCAGGAGAGTGGTAAAGTACTGTTTTCTCTAAGTCTGAAGGCTGCCCACACTGTGCCTGTGTGCTGCAGCTTGCATCTTCGCCTTTGGGAAGCTGCCGCTCGCCGATTCTCCCGGAGGCGAAGAAGCGGCTTCTTCGCACACAGAGCATTGTGGCGAGCGCAGGGAGCTCCTGAGAGCGGTTTGTGCCGAAAGAAGCCCGGGACCGGCACTTAGCTTCGGAGAGCTGCGTATCCGCGTCTTCTGCGTGTCTTGCTGCTCTACACTCAGCAAAAAGCTTTTCCACCATATCTTGCAAGGAGAAACTCTGCCAGGAAAGAAAACATCCAAAAACTTGTTCTAAAGCTTGCACGGGGGTCTGCAAAGAGTTTGGCAAGAATGAAAGGTAGTTGTCCAAAACTCGTTCTTTTCCAATAGAATAACCATGGATAAGGCAGGAGAGTGGTAAAGTACTGTTTTCTCTAAGTCTGAATGCTGCCCACACTGTGCCTGTGTGCTGCAGCTTGCATCTTCGCCTTTGGGAAGCTGCCGCTCGCCGATTCTCCCGCAGGCGAAGAAGCGGCTTCTTCGCACACAGAGCATTGTGGCGAGCGCAGGGAGCTCCTGAGAGCGGTTTGTGCCGAAAGAAGCCCGGGACCGGCACTTAGCTTCGGAGAGCTGCGTATCTGCGTCTTCTGCGTGTCTTGCCGCTCTACACTCAGCAAAAAGCTTTTCCACCATATCTTGCAAGGAGAAACTCTGCCAGGAAAGAAAACATCCAAAATCTTGTTCTAAAGCTTGCACGGGGGTCTGCAAAGAGTTTGGCAAGAATGAAAGGTAGTTGTCCAAAACTCGTTCTTTTCCAATAGAATAACCATGGAAAAGGCAGGAGAGTGGTAAAGTACTGTTTTCTCTAAGTCTGAAGGCTGCCCACACTGTGCCTGTGTGCCGCAGCTTGCATCTTCGCCTTTGGGAAGCTGCCGCTCGCCGATTCTCCCGCAGGCGAAGAAGCGGCTTCTTCGCACACAGAGCATTGTGGCGAGCGCAGGGAGCTCCTGAGAGCGGTTTGTGCCGAAAGAAGCCCGGGACCGGCACTTAGCTTCGGAGAGCTGCGTATCTGCGTCTTCTGCGTGTCTTGCCGCTCTACACTCAGCAAAAAGCTTTTCCACCATATCTTGCAAGGAGAAACTCTGCCAGGAAAGAAAACATCCAA
This sequence comes from Molothrus aeneus, assembly GCF_037042795.1. Classification (NCBI taxonomy): domain Eukaryota; kingdom Metazoa; phylum Chordata; class Aves; order Passeriformes; family Icteridae; genus Molothrus; species Molothrus aeneus. The sequence continues at coordinate 224,951 of NW_027098783.1, forward strand.
AATCTTCTTCTAAAGCTTGCACGGGGGTCTGCAAAGAGTTTGGCAAGAATGAAAGGTAGTTGTCCAAAACTCGTTCTTTTCCAATAGAATAACCATGGAAAAGGCAGGAGAGTGGTAAAGTACTGTTTTCTCTAAGTCTGAAGGCTGCCCACACTGTGCCTGTGTGCTGCAGCTTGCATCTTCGCCTTTGGGAAGCTGCCGCTCGCCGATTCTCCCGCAGGCGAAGAAGCGGCTTCTTCGCACACAGAGCATTGTGGCGAGCGCAGGGAGCTCCTGAGAGCGGTTTGTGCCGAAAGAAGCCCGGGACCGGCACTTAGCTTCGGAGAGCTGCGTATCCGCGTCTTCTGCGTGTCTTGCCGCTCTACACTCAGCAAAAAGCTTTTCCACCATATCTTGCAAGGAGAAACTCTGCCAGGAAAGAAAACATCCAAAATCTTGTTCTAAAGCTTGCACGGGGGTCTGCAAAGAGTTTGGCAAGAATGAAAGGTAGTTGTCCAAAACTCGTTCTTTTCCAATAGAATAACCATGGAAAAGGCAGGAGAGTGGTAAAGTACTGTTTTCTCTAAGTCTGAAGGCTGCCCACACTGTGCCTGTGTGCTGCAGCTTGCATCTTCGCCTTTGGGAAGCTGCCGCTCGCCGATTCTCCCGGAGGCGAAGAAGCGGCTTCTTCGCACACAGAGCATTGTGGCGAGCGCAGGGAGCTCCTGAGAGCGGTTTGTGCCGAAAGAAGCCCGGGACCGGCACTTAGCTTCGGAGAGCTGCGTATCTGCGTCTTCTGCGTGTCTTGCGGCTCTACACTCAGCAAAAAGCTTTTCCACCATATCTTGCAAGGAGAAACTCTGCCAGGAAAGAAAACATCCAAAATCTTGTTCTAAAGCTTGCACGGGGGTCTGCAAAGAGTTTGGCAAGAATGAAAGGTAGTTGTCCAAAACTCGTTCTTTTCCAATAGAATAACCATGGAAAAGGCAGGAGAGTGGTAAAGTACTGTTTTCTCTAAGTCTGAAGGCTGCCCACACTGTGCCTGTGTGCTGCAGCTTGCATCTTCGCCTTTGGGAAGCTGCCGCTCGCCGATTCTCCCGGAGGCGAAGAAGCGGCTTCTTCGCACACAGAGCATTGTGGCGAGCGCAGGGAGCTCCTGAGAGCGGTTTGTGCCGAAAGAAGCCCGGGACCGGCACTTAGCTTCGGAGAGCTGCGTATCTGCGTCTTCTGCGTGTCTTGCCGCTCTACACTCAGCAAAAAGCTTTTCCACCATATCTTGCAAGGAGAAACTCTGCCAGGAAAGAAAACATCCAAAATCTTGTTCTAAAGCTTGCACGGGGGTCTGCAAAGAGTTTGGCAAGAATGAAAGGTAGTTGTCCAAAACTCGTTCTTTTCCAATAGAATAACCATGGAAAAGGCAGGAGAGTGGTAAAGTACTGTTTTCTCTAAGTCTGAAGGCTGCCCACACTGTGCCTGTGTGCTGCAGCTTGCATCTTCGCCTTTGGGAAGCTGCCGCTCGCCGATTCTCCCGGAGGCGAAGAAGCGGCTTCTTCGCACACAGAGCATTGTGGCGAGCGCAGGGAGCTCCTGAGAGCGGTTTGTGCCGAAAGAAGCCCGGGACCGGCACTTAGCTTCGGAGAGCTGCGTATCCGCGTCTTCTGCGTGTCTTGCTGCTCTACACTCAGCAAAAAGCTTTTCCACCATATCTTGCAAGGAGAAACTCTGCCAGGAAAGAAAACATCCAAAAACTTGTTCTAAAGCTTGCACGGGGGTCTGCAAAGAGTTTGGCAAGAATGAAAGGTAGTTGTCCAAAACTCGTTCTTTTCCAATAGAATAACCATGGATAAGGCAGGAGAGTGGTAAAGTACTGTTTTCTCTAAGTCTGAATGCTGCCCACACTGTGCCTGTGTGCTGCAGCTTGCATCTTCGCCTTTGGGAAGCTGCCGCTCGCCGATTCTCCCGCAGGCGAAGAAGCGGCTTCTTCGCACACAGAGCATTGTGGCGAGCGCAGGGAGCTCCTGAGAGCGGTTTGTGCCGAAAGAAGCCCGGGACCGGCACTTAGCTTCGGAGAGCTGCGTATCTGCGTCTTCTGCGTGTCTTGCCGCTCTACACTCAGCAAAAAGCTTTTCCACCATATCTTGCAAGGAGAAACTCTGCCAGGAAAGAAAACATCCAAAATCTTGTTCTAAAGCTTGCACGGGGGTCTGCAAAGAGTTTGGCAAGAATGAAAGGTAGTTGTCCAAAACTCGTTCTTTTCCAATAGAATAACCATGGAAAAGGCAGGAGAGTGGTAAAGTACTGTTTTCTCTAAGTCTGAAGGCTGCCCACACTGTGCCTGTGTGCCGCAGCTTGCATCTTCGCCTTTGGGAAGCTGCCGCTCGCCGATTCTCCCGGAGGCGAAGAAGCGGCTTCTTCGCACACAGAGCATTGTGGCGAGCGCAGGGAGCTCCTGAGAGCGGTTTGTGCCGAAAGAAGCCCGGGACCGGCACTTAGCTTCGGAGAGCTGCGTATCTGCGTCTTCTGCGTGTCTTGCCGCTCTACACTCAGCAAAAAGCTTTTCCACCATATCTTGCAAGGAGAAACTCTGCCAGGAAAGAAAACATCCAAAATCTTGTTCTAAAGCTTGCACGGGGGTCTGCAAAGAGTTTGGCAAGAATGAAAGGTAGTTGTCCAAAACTCGTTCTTTTCCAATAGAATAACCATGGAAAAGGCAGGAGAGTGGTAAAGTACTGTTTTCTCTAAGTCTGAAGGCTGCCCACACTGTGCCTGCGTGCTGCAGCTTGCATCTTCGCCTTTGGGAAGCTGCCGCTCGCCGATTCTCCCGGAGGCGAAGAAGCGGCTTCTTCGCACACAGAGCATTGTGGCGAGCGCAGGGAGCTCCTGAGAGCGGTTTGTGCCGAAAGAAGCCCGGGACCGGCACTTAGCTTCGGAGAGCTGCGTATCTGCGTCTTCTGCGTGTCTTGCCGCTCTACACTCAGCAAAAAGCTTTTCCACCATATCTTGCAAGGAGAAACTCTGCCAGGAAAGAAAACATCCAAAATCTTGTTCTAAAGCTTGCACGGGGGTCTGCAAAGAGTTTGGCAAGAATGAAAGGTAGTTGTCCAAAACTCGTTCTTTTCCAATAGAATAACCATGGAAAAGGCAGGAGAGTGGTAAAGTACTGTTTTCTCTAAGTCTGAAGGCTGCCCACACTGTGCCTGCGTGCTGCAGCTTGCATCTTCGCCTTTGGGAAGCTGCCGCTCGCCGATTCTCCCGCAGGCGAAGAAGCGGCTTCTTCGCACACAGAGCATTGTGGCGAGCGCAGGGAGCTCCTGAGAGCGGTTTGTGCCGAAAGAAGCCCGGGACCGGCACTTAGCTTCGGAGAGCTGCGTATCTGCGTCTTCTGCGTGTCTTGCCGCTCTACACTCAGCCAAAAGCTTTTCCACCATATCTTGCAAGGAGAAACTCTGCCAGGAAAGAAAACATCCAAAATCTTGTTCTAAAGCTTGCACGGGGGTCTGCAAAGAGTTTGGCAAGAATGAAAGGTAGTTGTCCAAAACTCGTTCTTTTCCAATAGAATAACCATGGAAAAGGCAGGAGAGTGGTAAAGTACTGTTTTCTCTAAGTCTGAAGGCTGCCCACACTGTGCCTGTGTGCTGCAGCTTGCATCTTCGCCTTTGGGAAGCTGCCGCTCGCCGATTCTCCCGGAGGCGAAGAAGCGGCTTCTTCGCACACACAGCATTGTGGCGAGCGCAGGGAGCTCCTGAGAGCGGTTTGTGCCGAAAGGAGCCCGAGACCGGCACTTAGCTTCGGAGAGCTGCGTATCCGCGTCTTCTGCGTGTCTTGCCGCTCTACACTCAGCAAAAAGCTTTTCCACCATATCTTGCAAGGAGAAACTCTGCCAGGAAAGAAAACATCCAAAAACTTGTTCTAAAGCTTGCACGGGGGTCTGCAAAGAGTTTGGCAAGAATGAAAGGTAGTTGTCCAAAACTCGTTCTTTTCCAATAGAATAACCATGGAAAAGGCAGGAGAGTGGTAAAGTACTGTTTTCTCTAAGTCTGAAGGCTGCCCACACTGTGCCTGTGTGCTGCAGCTTGCATCTTCGCCTTTGGGAAGCTGCCGCTCGCCGATTCTCCCGGAGGCGAAGAAGCGGCTTCTTCGCACACAGAGCATTGTGGCGAGCGCAGGGAGCTCCTGAGAGCGGTTTGTGCCGAAAGAAGCCCGGGACCGGCACTTAGCTTCGGAGAGCTGCGTATCTGCGTCTTCTGCGTGTCTTGCCGCTCTACACTCAGCCAAAAGCTTTTCCACCATATCTTGCAAGGAGAAACTCTGCCAGGAAAGAAAACATCCAAAATCTTGTTCTAAAGCTTGCACGGGGGTCTGCAAAGAGTTTGGCAAGAATGAAAGGTAGTTGTCCAAAACTCGTTCTTTTCCAATAGAATAACCATGGAAAAGGCAGGAGAGTGGTAAAGTACTGTTTTCTCTAAGTCTGAAGGCTGCCCACACTGTGCCTGTGTGCTGCAGCTTGCATCTTCGCCTTTGGCAAGCTGCCGCTCGCCGATTCTCCCGCAGGCGAAGAAGCGGCTTCTTCGCACACAGAGCATTGTGGCGAGCGCAGGGAGCTCCTGAGAGCGGTTTGTGCCGAAAGAAGCCCGGGACCGGCACTTAGCTTCGGAGAGCTGCGTATCTGCGTCTTCTGCGTGTCTTGCCGCTCTACACTCAGCAAAAAGCTTTTCCACCATATCTTGCAAGGAGAAACTCTGCCAGGAAAGAAAACATCCAAAATCTTGTTCTAAAGCTTGCACGGGGGTCTGCAAAGAGTTTGGCAAGAATGAAAGGTAGTTGTCCAAAACTCGTTCTTTTCCAATAGAATAACCATGGAAAAGGCAGGAGAGTGGTAAAGTACTGTTTTCTCGAAGTCTGAAGGCTGCCCACACTGTGCCTGTGTGCTGCAGCTTGTATCTTCGCCTTTGGGAAGCTGCCGCTCGCCGATTCTCCCGGAGGCGAAGAAGCGGCTTCTTCGCACACAGAGCATTGTGGCGAGCGCAGGGAGCTCCTGAGAGCGGTTTGTGCCGAAAGAAGCCCGGGACCGGCACTTAGCTTCGGAGAGCTGCGTATCTGCGTCTTCTGCGTGTCTTGCCGCTCTACACTCAGCAAAAAGCTTTTCCACCATATCTTGCATGGAGAAACTCTGCCAGGAAAGAAAACATCCAAAATCTTGTTCTAAAGCTTGCACGGGGGTCTGCAAAGAGTTTGGCAAGAATGAAAGGTAGTTGTCCAAAACTCGTTCTTTTCCAATAGAATAACCATGGAAAAGGCAGGAGAGTGGTAAAGTACTGTTTTCTCTAAGTCTGAAGGCTGCCCACACTGTGCCTGTGTGCTGCAGCTTGCATCTTCGCCTTTGGCAAGCTGCCGCTCGCCGATTCTCCCGGAGGCGAAGAAGCGGCTTCTTCGCACACAGAGCATTGTGGCGAGCGCAGGGAGCTCCTGAGAGCGGTTTGTGCCGAAAGAAGCCCGGGACCGGCACTTAGCTTCGGAGAGCTGCGTATCTGCGTCTTCTGCGTGTCTTGCCGCTCTACACTCAGCAAAAAGCTTTTCCACCATATCTTGCAAGGAGAAACTCTGCCAGGAAAGAAAACATCCAAAATCTTGTTCTAAAGCTTGCACGGGGGTCTGCAAAGAGTTTGGCAAGAATGAAAGGTAGTTGTCCAAAACTCGTTCTTTTCCAATAGAATAACCATGGAAAAGGCAGGAGAGTGGTAAAGTACTGTTTTCTCTAAGTCTGAAGGCTGCCCACACTGTGCCTGTGTGCTGCAGCTTGCATCTTCGCCTTTGGGAAGCTGCCGCTCGCCGATTCTCCCGGAGGCGAAGAAGCGGCTTCTTCACACACAGAGCATTGTGGCGAGCGCAGGGAGCTCCTGAGAGCGGTTTGTGCCGAAAGAAGCCCGGGACCGGCACTTAGCTTCGGAGAGCTGCGTATCCGCGTCTTCTGCGTGTCTTGCCGCTCTACACTCAGCAAAAAGCTTTTCCACCATCTTGCAAGGAGAAACTCTGCCAGGAAAGAAAACATCCAAAATCTTGTTCTAAAGCTTGCACGGGGGTCTGCAAAGAGTTTGGCAAGAATGAAAGGTAGTTGTCCAAAACTCGTTCTTTTCCAATAGAATAACCATGGAAAAGGCAGGAGAGTGGTAAAGTACTGTTTTCTCTAAGTCTGAAGGCTGCCCACACTGTGCCTGTGTGCTGCAGCTTGCATCTTCGCCTTTGGGAAGCTGCCGCTCGCCGATTCTCCCGGAGGCGAAGAAGCGGCTTCTTCGCACACAGAGCATTGTGGCGAGCGCAGGGAGCTCCTGAGAGCGGTTTGTGCCGAAAGAAGCCCGGGACCGGCACTTAGCTTCGGAGAGCTGCGTATCTGCGTCTTCTGCGTGTCTTGCGGCTCTACACTCAGCAAAAAGCTTTTCCACCATATCTTGCAAGGAGAAACTCTGCCAGGAAAGAAAACATCCAAAATCTTGTTCTAAAGCTTGCACGGGGGTCTGCAAAGAGTTTGGCAAGAATGAAAGGTAGTTGTCCAAAACTCGTTCTTTTCCAATAGAATAACCATGGAAAAGGCAGGAGAGTGGTAAAGTACTGTTTTCTCTAAGTCTGAAGGCTGCCCACACTGTGCCTGTGTGCTGCAGCTTGCATCTTCGCCTTTGGGAAGCTGCCGCTCGCCGATTCTCCCGGAGGCGAAGAAGCGGCTTCTTCGCACACAGAGCATTGTGGCGAGCGCAGGGAGCTCCTGAGAGCGGTTTGTGCCGAAAGAAGCCCGGGACCGGCACTTAGCTTCGGAGAGCTGCGTATCTGCGTCTTCTGCGTGTCTTGCCGCTCTACACTCAGCAAAAAGCTTTTCCACCATATCTTGCAAGGAGAAACTCTGCCAGGAAAGAAAACATCCAAAATCTTGTTCTAAAGCTTGCACGGGGGTCTGCAAAGAGTTTGGCAAGAATGAAAGGTAGTTGTCCAAAACTCGTTCTTTTCCAATAGAATAACCATGGAAAAGGCAGGAGAGTGGTAAAGTACTGTTTTCTCTAAGTCTGAAGGCTGCCCACACTGTGCCTGTGTGCTGCAGCTTGCATCTTCGCCTTTGGGAAGCTGCCGCTCGCCGATTCTCCCGGAGGCGAAGAAGCGGCTTCTTCGCACACAGAGCATTGTGGCGAGCGCAGGGAGCTCCTGAGAGCGGTTTGTGCCGAAAGAAGCCCGGGACCGGCACTTAGCTTCGGAGAGCTGCGTATCCGCGTCTTCTGCGTGTCTTGCTGCTCTACACTCAGCAAAAAGCTTTTCCACCATATCTTGCAAGGAGAAACTCTGCCAGGAAAGAAAACATCCAAAATCTTGTTCTAAAGCTTGCACGGGGGTCTGCAAAGAGTTTGGCAAGAATGAAAGGTAGTTGTCCAAAACTCGTTCTTTTCCAATAGAATAACCATGGATAAGGCAGGAGAGTGGTAAAGTACTGTTTTCTCTAAGTCTGAATGCTGCCCACACTGTGCCTGTGTGCTGCAGCTTGCATCTTCGCCTTTGGGAAGCTGCCGCTCGCCGATTCTCCCGCAGGCGAAGAAGCGGCTTCTTCGCACACAGAGCATTGTGGCGAGCGCAGGGAGCTCCTGAGAGCGGTTTGTGCCGAAAGAAGCCCGGGACCGGCACTTAGCTTCGGAGAGCTGCGTATCTGCGTCTTCTGCGTGTCTTGCCGCTCTACACTCAGCAAAAAGCTTTTCCACCATATCTTGCAAGGAGAAACTCTGCCAGGAAAGAAAACATCCAAAATCTTGTTCTAAAGCTTGCACGGGGGTCTGCAAAGAGTTTGGCAAGAATGAAAGGTAGTTGTCCAAAACTCGTTCTTTTCCAATAGAATAACCATGGAAAAGGCAGGAGAGTGGTAAAGTACTGTTTTCTCTAAGTCTGAAGGCTGCCCACACTGTGCCTGTGTGCCGCAGCTTGCATCTTCGCCTTTGGGAAGCTGCCGCTCGCCGATTCTCCCGCAGGCGAAGAAGCGGCTTCTTCGCACACAGAGCATTGTGGCGAGCGCAGGGAGCTCCTGAGAGCGGTTTGTGCCGAAAGAAGCCCGGGACCGGCACTTAGCTTCGGAGAGCTGCGTATCTGCGTCTTCTGCGTGTCTTGCCGCTCTACACTCAGCAAAAAGCTTTTCCACCATATCTTGCAAGGAGAAACTCTGCCAGGAAAGAAAACATCCAAAATCTTGTTCTAAAGCTTGCACGGGGGTCTGCAAAGAGTTTGGCAAGAATGAAAGGTAGTTGTCCAAAACTCGTTCTTTTCCAATAGAATAACCATGGAAAAGGCAGGAGAGTGGTAAAGTACTGTTTTCTCTAAGTCTGAAGGCTGCCCACACTGTGCCTGCGTGCTGCAGCTTGCATCTTCGCCTTTGGGAAGCTGCCGCTCGCCGATTCTCCCGGAGGCGAAGAAGCGGCTTCTTCGCACACAGAGCATTGTGGCGAGCGCAGGGAGCTCCTGAGAGCGGTTTGTGCCGAAAGAAGCCCGGGACCGGCACTTAGCTTCGGAGAGCTGCGTATCTGCGTCTTCTGCGTGTCTTGCCGCTCTACACTCAGCAAAAAGCTTTTCCACCATATCTTGCAAGGAGAAACTCTGCCAGGAAAGAAAACATCCAAAATCTTCTTCTAAAGCTTGCACGGGGGTCTGCAAAGAGTTTGGCAAGAATGAAAGGTAGTTGTCCAAAACTCGTTCTTTTCCAATAGAATAACCATGGAAAAGGCAGGAGAGTGGTAAAGTACTGTTTTCTCTAAGTCTGAAGGCTGCCCACACTGTGCCTGCGTGCTGCAGCTTGCATCTTCGCCTTTGGGAAGCTGCCGCTCGCCGATTCTCCCGCAGGCGAAGAAGCGGCTTCTTCGCACACAGAGCATTGTGGCGAGCGCAGGGAGCTCCTGAGAGCGGTTTGTGCCGAAAGAAGCCCGGGACCGGCACTTAGCTTCGGAGAGCTGCGTATCTGCGTCTTCTGCGTGTCTTGCCGCTCTACACTCAGCAAAAAGCTTTTCCACCATATCTTGCAAGGAGAAACTCTGCCAGGAAAGAAAACATCCAAAATCTTCTTCTAAAGCTTGCACGGGGGTCTGCAAAGAGTTTGGCAAGAATGAAAGGTAGTTGTCCAAAACTCGTTCTTTTCCAATAGAATAACCATGGAAAAGGCAGGAGAGTGGTAAAGTACTGTTTTCTCTAAGTCTGAAGGCTGCCCACACTGTGCCTGCGTGCTGCAGCTTGCATCTTCGCCTTTGGGAAGCTGCCGCTCGCCGATTCTCCCGCAGGCGAAGAAGCGGCTTCTTCGCACACAGAGCATTGTGGCGAGCGCAGGGAGCTCCTGAGAGCGGTTTGTGCCGAAAGAAGCCCGGGACCGGCACTTAGCTTCGGAGAGCTGCGTATCTGCGTCTTCTGCGTGTCTTGCCGCTCTACACTCAGCCAAAAGCTTTTCCACCATATCTTGCAAGGAGAAACTCTGCCAGGAAAGAAAACATCCAAAATCTTGTTCTAAAGCTTGCACGGGGGTCTGCAAAGAGTTTGGCAAGAATGAAAGGTAGTTGTCCAAAACTCGTTCTTTTCCAATAGAATAACCATGGAAAAGGCAGGAGAGTGGTAAAGTACTGTTTTCTCTAAGTCTGAAGGCTGCCCACACTGTGCCTGTGTGCTGCAGCTTGCATCTTCGCCTTTGGGAAGCTGCCGCTCGCCGATTCTCCCGGAGGCGAAGAAGCGGCTTCTTCGCACACAGAGCATTGTGGCGAGCGCAGGGAGCTCCTGAGAGCGGTTTGTGCCGAAAGGAGCCCGAGACCGGCACTTAGCTTCGGAGAGCTGCGTATCCGCGTCTTCTGCGTGTCTTGCCGCTCTACACTCAGCAAAAAGCTTTTCCACCATATCTTGCAAGGAGAAACTCTGCCAGGAAAGAAAACATCCAAAAACTTGTTCTAAAGCTTGCACGGGGGTCTGCAAAGAGTTTGGCAAGAATGAAAGGTAGTTGTCCAAAACTCGTTCTTTTCCAATAGAATAACCATGGAAAAGGCAGGAGAGTGGTAAAGTACTGTTTTCTCTAAGTCTGAAGGCTGCCCACACTGTGCCTGTGTGCTGCAGCTTGCATCTTCGCCTTTGGGAAGCTGCCGCTCGCCGATTCTCCCGGAGGCGAAGAAGCGGCTTCTTCGCACACAGAGCATTGTGGCGAGCGCAGGGAGCTCCTGAGAGCGGTTTGTGCCGAAAGAAGCCCGGGACCGGCACTTAGCTTCGGAGAGCTGCGTATCTGCGTCTTCTGCGTGTCTTGCCGCTCTACACTCAGCCAAAAGCTTTTCCACCATATCTTGCAAGGAGAAACTCTGCCAGGAAAGAAAACATCCAAAATCTTGTTCTAAAGCTTGCACGGGGGTCTGCAAAGAGTTTGGCAAGAATGAAAGGTAGTTGTCCAAAACTCGTTCTTTTCCAATAGAATAACCATGGAAAAGGCAGGAGAGTGGTAAAGTACTGTTTTCTCTAAGTCTGAAGGCTGCCCACACTGTGCCTGTGTGCTGCAGCTTGCATCTTCGCCTTTGGCAAGCTGCCGCTCGCCGATTCTCCCGCAGGCGAAGAAGCGGCTTCTTCGCACACAGAGCATTGTGGCGAGCGCAGGGAGCTCCTGAGAGCGGTTTGTGCCGAAAGAAGCCCGGGACCGGCACTTAGCTTCGGAGAGCTGCGTATCTGCGTCTTCTGCGTGTCTTGCCGCTCTACACTCAGCAAAAAGCTTTTCCACCATATCTTGCAAGGAGAAACTCTGCCAGGAAAGAAAACATCCAAAATCTTGTTCTAAAGCTTGCACGGGGGTCTGCAAAGAGTTTGGCAAGAATGAAAGGTAGTTGTCCAAAACTCGTTCTTTTCCAATAGAATAACCATGGAAAAGGCAGGAGAGTGGTAAAGTACTGTTTTCTCGAAGTCTGAAGGCTGCCCACACTGTGCCTGTGTGCTGCAGCTTGTATCTTCGCCTTTGGGAAGCTGCCGCTCGCCGATTCTCCCGGAGGCGAAGAAGCGGCTTCTTCGCACACAGAGCATTGTGGCGAGCGCAGGGAGCTCCTGAGAGCGGTTTGTGCCGAAAGAAGCCCGGGACCGGCACTTAGCTTCGGAGAGCTGCGTATCTGCGTCTTCTGCGTGTCTTGCCGCTCTACACTCAGCAAAAAGCTTTTCCACCATATCTTGCATGGAGAAACTCTGCCAGGAAAGAAAACATCCAAAATCTTGTTCTAAAGCTTGCACGGGGGTCTGCAAAGAGTTTGGCAAGAATGAAAGGTAGTTGTCCAAAACTCGTTCTTTTCCAATAGAATAACCATGGAAAAGGCAGGAGAGTGGTAAAGTACTGTTTTCTCTAAGTCTGAAGGCTGCCCACACTGTGCCTGTGTGCTGCAGCTTGCATCTTCGCCTTTGGCAAGCTGCCGCTCGCCGATTCTCCCGGAGGCGAAGAAGCGGCTTCTTCGCACACAGAGCATTGTGGCGAGCGCAGGGAGCTCCTGAGAGCGGTTTGTGCCGAAAGAAGCCCGGGACCGGCACTTAGCTTCGGAGAGCTGCGTATCTGCGTCTTCTGCGTGTCTTGCCGCTCTACACTCAGCAAAAAGCTTTTCCACCATATCTTGCAAGGAGAAACTCTGCCAGGAAAGAAAACATCCAAAATCTTGTTCTAAAGCTTGCACGGGGGTCTGCAAAGAGTTTGGCAAGAATGAAAGGTAGTTGTCCAAAACTCGTTCTTTTCCAATAGAATAACCATGGAAAAGGCAGGAGAGTGGTAAAGTACTGTTTTCTCTAAGTCTGAAGGCTGCCCACACTGTGCCTGTGTGCTGCAGCTTGCATCTTCGCCTTTGGGAAGCTGCCGCTCGCCGATTCTCCCGGAGGCGAAGAAGCGGCTTCTTCACACACAGAGCATTGTGGCGAGCGCAGGGAGCTCCTGAGAGCGGTTTGTGCCGAAAGAAGCCCGGGACCGGCACTTAGCTTCGGAGAGCTGCGTATCTGCGTCTTCTGCGTGTCTTGCCGCTCTACACTCAGCAAAAAGCTTTTCCACCATATCTTGCAAGGAGAAACTCTGCCAGGAAAGAAAACATCCAAAATCTTGTTCTAAAGCTTGCACGGGGGTCTGCAAAGAGTTTGGCAAGAATGAAAGGTAGTTGTCCAAAACTCGTTCTTTTCCAATAGAATAACCATGGAAAAGGCAGGAGAGTGGTAAAGTACTGTTTTCTCTAAGTCTGAAGGCTGCCCACACTGTGCCTGTGTGCTGCAGCTTGCATCTTCGCCTTTGGGAAGCTGCCGCTCGCCGATTCTCCCGGAGGCGAAGAAGCGGCTTCTTCGCACACAGAGCATTGTGGCGAGCGCAGGGAGCTCCTGAGAGCGGTTTGTGCCGAAAGAAGCCCGGGACCGGCACTTAGCTTCGGAGAGCTGCGTATCTGCGTCTTCTGCGTGTCTTGCCGCTCTACACTCAGCAAAAAGCTTTTCCACCATATCTTGCAAGGAGAAACTCTGCCAGGAAAGAAAACATCCAAAATCTTGTTCTAAAGCTTGCACGGGGGTCTGCAAAGAGTTTGGCAAGAATGAAAGGTAGTTGTCCAAAACTCGTTCTTTTCCAATAGAATAACCATGGAAAAGGCAGGAGAGTGGTAAAGTACTGTTTTCTCTAAGTCTGAAGGCTGCCCACACTGTGCCTGTGTGCTGCAGCTTGCATCTTCGCCTTTGGGAAGCTGCCGCTCGCCGATTCTCCCGGAGGCGAAGAAGCGGCTTCTTCGCACACACAGCATTGTGGCGAGCGCAGGGAGCTCCTGAGAGCGGTTTGTGCCGAAAGAAGCCCGGGACCGGCACTTAGCTTCGGAGAGCTGCGTATCTGCGTCTTCTGCGTGTCTTGCGGCTCTACACTCAGCAAAAAGCTTTTCCACCATATCTTGCAAGGAGAAACTCTGCCAGGAAAGAAAACATCCAAAATCTTGTTCTAAAGCTTGCACGGGGGTCTGCAAAGAGTTTGGCAAGAATGAAAGGTAGTTGTCCAAAACTCGTTCTTTTCCAATAGAATAACCATGGAAAAGGCAGGAGAGTGGTAAAGTACTGTTTTCTCTAAGTCTGAAGGCTGCCCACACTGTGCCTGTGTGCTGCAGCTTGCATCTTCGCCTTTGGCAAGCTGCCGCTCGCCGATTCTCCCGGAGGCGAAGAAGCGGCTTCTTCGCACACAGAGCATTGTGGCGAGCGCAGGGAGCTCCTGAGAGCGGTTTGTGCCGAAAGAAGCCCGGGACCGGCACTTAGCTTCGGAGAGCTGCGTATCCGCGTCTTCTGCGTGTCTTGCCGCTCTACACTCAGCAAAAAGCTTTTCCAGCATATCTTGCAAGGAGAAACTCTGCCAGGAAAGAAAACATCCAAAATCTTGTTCTAAAGCTTGCACGGGGGTCTGCAAAGAGTTTGGCAAGAATGAAAGGTAGTTGTCCAAAACTCGTTCTTTTCCAATAGAATAACCATGGAAAAGGCAGGAGAGTGGTAAAGTACTGTTTTCTCTAAGTCTGAAGGCTGCCCACACTGTGCCTGTGTGCTGCAGCTTGCATCTTCGCCTTTGGGAAGCTGCCGCTCGCCGATTCTCCCGGAGGCGAAGAAGCGGCTTCTTCTCACACAGAGCATTGTGGCGAGCGCAGGGAGCTCCTGAGAGCGGTTTGTGCCGAAAGAAGCCCGGGACCGGCACTTAGCTTCGGAGAGCTGCGTATCTGCGTCTTCTGCGTGTCTTGCGGCTCTACACTCAGCAAAAAGCTTTTCCACCATATCTTGCAAGGAGAAACTCTGCCAGGAAAGAAAACATCCAAAATCTTGTTCTAAAGCTTGCACGGGGGTCTGCAAAGAGTTTGGCAAGAATGAAAGGTAGTTGTCCAAAACTCGTTCTTTTCCAATAGAATAACCATGGAAAAGGCAGGAGAGTGGTAAAGTACTGTTTTCTCTAAGTCTGAAGGCTGCCCACACTGTGCCTGTGTGCTGCAGCTTGCATCTTCGCCTTTGGGAAGCTGCCGCTCGCCGATTCTCCCGGAGGCGAAGAAGCGGCTTCTTCGCACACAGAGCATTGTGGCGAGCGCAGGGAGCTCCTGAGAGCGGTTTGTGCCGAAAGAAGCCCGGGACCGGCACTTAGCTTCGGAGAGCTGCGTATCTGCGTCTTCTGCGTGTCTTGCCGCTCTACACTCAGCCAAAAGCTTTTCCACCATATCTTGCAAGGAGAAACTCTGCCAGGAAAGAAAACATCCAAAATCTTGTTCTAAAGCTTGCACGGGGGTCTGCAAAGAGTTTGGCAAGAATGAAAGGTAGTTGTCCAAAACTCGTTCTTTTCCAATAGAATAACCATGGAAAAGGCAGGAGAGTGGTAAAGTACTGTTTTCTCTAAGTCTGAAGGCTGCCCACACTGTGCCTGTGTGCTGCAGCTTGCATCTTCGCCTTTGGGAAGCTGCCGCTCGCCGATTCTCCCGGAGGCGAAGAAGCGGCTTCTTCGCACACAGAGCATTGTGGCGAGCGCAGGGAGCTCCTGAGAGCGGTTTGTGCCGAAAGAAGCCCGGGACCGGCACTTAGCTTCGGAGAGCTGCGTATCCGCGTCTTCTGCGTGTCTTGCCGCTCTACACTCAGCAAAAAGCTTTTCCACCATATCTTGCAAGGAGAAACTCTGCCAGGAAAGAAAACATCCAAAATCTTGTTCTAAAGCTTGCACGGGGGTCTGCAAAGAGTTTGGCAAGAATGAAAGGTAGTTGTCCAAAACTCGTTCTTTTCCAATAGAATAACCATGGAAAAGGCAGGAGAGTGGTAAAGTACTGTTTTCTCTAAGTCTGAAGGCTGCCCACACTGTGCCTGTGTGCTGCAGCTTGCATCTTCGCCTTTGGGAAGCTGCCGCTCGCCGATTCTCCCGGAGGCGAAGAAGCGGCTTCTTCGCACACAGAGCATTGTGGCGAGCGCAGGGAGCTCCTGAGAGCGGTTTGTGCCGAAAGAAGCCCGGGACCGGCACTTAGCTTCGGAGAGCTGCGTATCCGCGTCTTCTGCGTGTCTTGCTGCTCTACACTCAGCAAAAAGCTTTTCCACCATATCTTGCAAGGAGAAACTCTGCCAGGAAAGAAAACATCCAAAAACTTGTTCTAAAGCTTGCACGGGGGTCTGCAAAGAGTTTGGCAAGAATGAAAGGTAGTTGTCCAAAACTCGTTCTTTTCCAATAGAATAACCATGGATAAGGCAGGAGAGTGGTAAAGTACTGTTTTCTCTAAGTCTGAATGCTGCCCACACTGTGCCTGTGTGCTGCAGCTTGCATCTTCGCCTTTGGGAAGCTGCCGCTCGCCGATTCTCCCGCAGGCGAAGAAGCGGCTTCTTCGCACACAGAGCATTGTGGCGAGCGCAGGGAGCTCCTGAGAGCGGTTTGTGCCGAAAGAAGCCCGGGACCGGCACTTAGCTTCGGAGAGCTGCGTATCTGCGTCTTCTGCGTGTCTTGCCGCTCTACACTCAGCAAAAAGCTTTTCCACCATATCTTGCAAGGAGAAACTCTGCCAGGAAAGAAAACATCCAAAATCTTGTTCTAAAGCTTGCACGGGGGTCTGCAAAGAGTTTGGCAAGAATGAAAGGTAGTTGTCCAAAACTCGTTCTTTTCCAATAGAATAACCATGGAAAAGGCAGGAGAGTGGTAAAGTACTGTTTTCTCTAAGTCTGAAGGCTGCCCACACTGTGCCTGTGTGCCGCAGCTTGCATCTTCGCCTTTGGGAAGCTGCCGCTCGCCGATTCTCCCGCAGGCGAAGAAGCGGCTTCTTCGCACACAGAGCATTGTGGCGAGCGCAGGGAGCTCCTGAGAGCGGTTTGTGCCGAAAGAAGCCCGGGACCGGCACTTAGCTTCGGAGAGCTGCGTATCTGCGTCTTCTGCGTGTCTTGCCGCTCTACACTCAGCAAAAAGCTTTTCCACCATATCTTGCAAGGAGAAACTCTGCCAGGAAAGAAAACATCCAAAATCTTCTTCTAAAGCTTGCACGGGGGTCTGCAAAGAGTTTGGCAAGAATGAAAGGTAGTTGTCCAAAACTCGTTCTTTTCCAATAGAATAACCATGGAAAAGGCAGGAGAGTGGTAAAGTACTGTTTTCTCTAAGTCTGAAGGCTGCCCACACTGTGCCTGTGTGCTGCAGCTTGCATCTTCGCCTTTGGGAAGCTGCCGCTCGCCGATTCTCCCGGAGGCGAAGAAGCGGCTTCTTCGCACACAGAGCATTGTGGCGAGCGCAGGGAGCTCCTGAGAGCGGTTTGTGCCGAAAGAAGCCCGGGACCGGCACTTAGCTTCGGAGAGCTGCGTATCTGCGTCTTCTGCGTGTCTTGCCGCTCTACACTCAGCAAAAAGCTTTTCCACCATATCTTGCAAGGAGAAACTCTGCCAGGAAAGAAAACATCCAAAATCTTGTTCTAAAGCTTGCACGCAGGTCTGCAAAGAGTTTGGCAAGAATGAAAGGTAGTTGTCCAAAACTCGTTCTTTTCCAATAGAATAACCATGGAAAAGGCAGGAGAGTGGTAAAGTACTGTTTTCTCTAAGTCTGAAGGCTGCCCACACTGTGCCTGTGTGCTGCAGCTTGCATCTTCGCCTTTGGGAAGCTGCCGCTCGCCGATTCTCCCGGAGGCGAAGAAGCGGCTTCTTCGCACACAGAGCATTGTGGCGAGCGCAGGGAGCTCCTGAGAGCGGTTTGTGCCGAAAGAAGCCCGGGACCGGCACTTAGCTTCGGAGAGCTGCGTATCTGCGTCTTCTGCGTGTCTTGCCGCTCTACACTCAGCAAAAAGCTTTTCCACCATATCTTGCAAGGAGAAACTCTGCCAGGAAAGAAAACATCCAAAATCTTGTTCTAAAGCTTGCACGGGGGTCTGCAAAGAGTTTGGCAAGAATGAAAGGTAGTTGTCCAAAACTCGTTCTTTTCCAATAGAATAACCATGGAAAAGGCAGGAGAGTGGTAAAGTACTGTTTTCTCTAAGTCTGAAGGCTGCCCACACTGTGCCTGTGTGCTGCAGCTTGCATCTTCGCCTTTGGGAAGCTGCCGCTCGCCGATTCTCCCGGAGGCGAAGAAGCGGCTTCTTCGCACACAGAGCATTGTGGCGAGCGCAGGGAGCTCCTGAGAGCGGTTTGTGCCGAAAGAAGCCCGGGACCGGCACTTAGCTTCGGAGAGCTGCGTATCTGCGTCTTCTGCGTGTCTTGCCGCTCTATACTCAGCAAAAAGCTTTTCCACCATATCTTGCAAGGAGAAACTCTGCCAGGAAAGAAAACATCCAAAATCTTGTTCTAAAGCTTGCACGGGGGTCTGCAAAGAGTTTGGCAAGAATGAAAGGTAGTTGTCCAAAACTCGTTCTTTTCCAATAGAATAACCATGGAAAAGGCAGGAGAGTGGTAAAGTACTGTTTTCTCTAAGTCTGAAGGCTGCCCACACTGTGCCTGTGTGCTGCAGCTTGCATCTTCGCCTTTGGGAAGCTGCCGCTCGCCGATTCTCCCGGAGGCGAAGAAGCGGCTTCTTCGCACACAGAGCATTGTGGCGAGCGCAGGGAGCTCCTGAGAGCGGTTTGTGCCGAAAGAAGCCCGGGACCGGCACTTAGCTTCGGAGAGCTGCGTATCCGCGTCTTCTGCGTGTCTTGCCGCTCTACACTCAGCAAAAAGCTTTTCCACCATATCTTGCAAGGAGAAACTCTGCCAGGAAAGAAAACATCCAAAATCTTGTTCTAAAGCTTGCACGGGGGTCTGCAAAGAGTTTGGCAAGAATGAAAGGTAGTTGTCCAAAACTCGTTCTTTTCCAATAGAATAACCATGGAAAAGGCAGGAGAGTGGTAAAGTACTGTTTTCTCTAAGTCTGAAGGCTGCCCACACTGTGCCTGTGTGCTGCAGCTTGCATCTTCGCCTTTGGGAAGCTGCCGCTCGCCGATTCTCCCGCAGGCGAAGAAGCGGCTTCTTCGCACACAGAGCATTGTGGCGAGCGCAGGGAGCTCCTGAGAGCGGTTTGTGCCGAAAGAAGCCCGGGACCGGCACTTAGCTTCGGAGAGCTGCGTATCCGCGTCTTCTGCGTGTCTTGCCGCTCTACACTCAGCAAAAAGCTTTTCCAGCATATCTTGCAAGGAGAAACTCTGCCAGGAAAGAAAACATCCAAAATCTTGTTCTAAAGCTTGCACGGGGGTCTGCAAAGAGTTTGGCAAGAATGAAAGGTAGTTGTCCAAAACTCGTTCTTTTCCAATAGAATAACCATGGAAAAGGCAGGAGAGTGGTAAAGTACTGTTTTCTCGAAGTCTGAATGCTGCCCACACTGTGCCTGCGTGCTGCAGCTTGCATCTTCGCCTTTGGGAAGCTGCCGCTCGCCGATTCTCCCGCAGGCGAAGAAGCGGCTTCTTCGCACACAGAGCATTGTGGCGAGCGCAGGGAGCTCCTGAGAGCGGTTTGTGCCGAAAGAAGCCCGGGACCGGCACTTAGCTTCGGAGAGCTGCGTATCTGCGTCTTCTGCGTGTCTTGCCGCTCTACACTCAGCAAAAAGCTTTTCCACCATATCTTGCAAGGAGAAACTCTGCCAGGAAAGAAAACATCCAAAATCTTGTTCTAAAGCTTGCACGGGGGTCTGCAAAGAGTTTGGCAAGAATGAAAGGTAGTTGTCCAAAACTCGTTCTTTTCCAATAGAATAACCATGGAAAAGGCAGGAGAGTGGTAAAGTACTGTTTTCTCTAAGTCTGAAGGCTGCCCACACTGTGCCTGTGTGCTGCAGCTTGCATCTTCGCCTTTGGGAAGCTGCCGCTCGCCGATTCTCCCGGAGGCGAAGAAGCGGCTTCTTCGCACACAGAGCATTGTGGCGAGCGCAGGGAGCTCCTGAGAGCGGTTTGTGCCGAAAGAAGCCCGGGACCGGCACTTAGCTTCGGAGAGCTGCGTATCTGCGTCTTCTGCGTGTCTTGCCGCTCTACACTCAGCAAAAAGCTTTTCCACCATATCTTGCAAGGAGAAACTCTGCCAGGAAAGAAAACATCCAAAATCTTGTTCTAAAGCTTGCACGGGGGTCTGCAAAGAGTTTGGCAAGAATGAAAGGTAGTTGTCCAAAACTCGTTCTTTTCCAATAGAATAACCATGGAAAAGGCAGGAGAGTGGTAAAGTACTGTTTTCTCTAAGTCTGAAGGCTGCCCACACTGTGCCTGCGTGCTGCAGCTTGCATCTTCGCCTTTGGGAAGCTGCCGCTCGCCGATTCTCCCGGAGGCGAAGAAGCGGCTTCTTCGCACACAGAGCATTGTGGCGAGCGCAGGGAGCTCCTGAGAGCGGTTTGTGCCGAAAGAAGCCCGGGACCGGCACTTAGCTTCGGAGAGCTGCGTATCTGCGTCTTCTGCGTGTCTTGCCGCTCTACACTCAGCCAAAAGCTTTTCCACCATATCTTGCAAGGAGAAACTCTGCCAGGAAAGAAAACATCCAAAATCTTGTTCTAAAGCTTGCACGGGGGTCTGCAAAGAGTTTGGCAAGAATGAAAGGTAGTTGTCCAAAACTCGTTCTTTTCCAATAGAATAACCATGGAAAAGGCAGGAGAGTGGTAAAGTACTGTTTTCTCTAAGTCTGAAGGCTGCCCACACTGTGCCTGTGTGCTGCAGCTTGCATCTTCGCCTTTGGGAAGCTGCCGCTCGCCGATTCTCCCGCAGGCGAAGAAGCGGCTTCTTCGCACACAGAGCATTGTGGCGAGCGCAGGGAGCTCCTGAGAGCGGTTTGTGCCGAAAGAAGCCCGGGACCGGCACTTAGCTTCGGAGAGCTGCGTATCTGCGTCTTCTGCGTGTCTTGCCGCTCTACACTCAGCAAAAAGCTTTTCCACCATATCTTGCAAGGAGAAACTCTGCCAGGAAAGAAAACATCCAAAATCTTGTTCTAAAGCTTGCACGGGGGTCTGCAAAGAGTTTGGCAAGAATGAAAGGTAGTTGTCCAAAACTCGTTCTTTTCCAATAGAATAACCATGGAAAAGGCAGGAGAGTGGTAAAGTACTGTTTTCTCTAAGTCTGAATGCTGCCCACACTGTGCCTGCGTGCTGCAGCTTGCATCTTCGCCTTTGGGAAGCTGCCGCTCGCCGATTCTCCCGCAGGCGAAGAAGCGGCTTCTTCGCACACAGAGCATTGTGGCGAGCGCAGGGAGCTCCTGAGAGCGGTTTGTGCCGAAAGAAGCCCGGGACCGGCACTTAGCTTCGGAGAGCTGCGTATCTGCGTCTTCTGCGTGTCTTGCCGCTCTACACTCAGCAAAAAGCTTTTCCACCATATCTTGCAAGGAGAAACTCTGCCAGGAAAGAAAACATCCAAAATCTTGTTCTAAAGCTTGCACGGGGGTCTGCAAAGAGTTTGGCAAGAATGAAAGGTAGTTGTCCAAAACTCGTTCTTTTCCAATAGAATAACCATGGAAAAGGCAGGAGAGTGGTAAAGTACTGTTTTCTCTAAGTCTGAAGGCTGCCCACACTGTGCCTGTGTGCTGCAGCTTGCATCTTCGCCTTTGGGAAGCTGCCGCTCGCCGATTCTCCCGGAGGCGAAGAAGCGGCTTCTTCGCACACAGAGCATTGTGGCGAGCGCAGGGAGCTCCTGAGAGCGGTTTGTGCCGAAAGAAGCCCGGGACCGGCACTTAGCTTCGGAGAGCTGCGTATCTGCGTCTTCTGCGTGTCTTGCCGCTCTACACTCAGCAAAAAGCTTTTCCACCATATCTTGCAAGGAGAAACTCTGCCAGGAAAGAAAACATCCAAAATCTTGTTCTAAAGCTTGCACGGGGGTCTGCAAAGAGTTTGGCAAGAATGAAAGGTAGTTGTCCAAAACTCGTTCTTTTCCAATAGAATAACCATGGAAAAGGCAGGAGAGTGGTAAAGTACTGTTTTCTCTAAGTCTGAAGGCTGCCCACACTGTGCCTGCGTGCTGCAGCTTGCATCTTCGCCTTTGGCAAGCTGCCGCTCGCCGATTCTCCCGGAGGCGAAGAAGCGGCTTCTTCGCACACAGAGCATTGTGGCGAGCGCAGGGAGCTCCTGAGAGCGGTTTGTGCCGAAAGAAGCCCGGGACCGGCACTTAGCTTCGGAGAGCTGCGTATCTGCGTCTTCTGCGTGTCTTGCCGCTCTACACTCAGCCAAAAGCTTTTCCACCATATCTTGCAAGGAGAAACTCTGCCAGGAAAGAAAACATCCAAAATCTTGTTCTAAAGCTTGCACGGGGGTCTGCAAAGAGTTTGGCAAGAATGAAAGGTAGTTGTCCAAAACTCGTTCTTTTCCAATAGAATAACCATGGAAAAGGCAGGAGAGTGGTAAAGTACTGTTTTCTCTAAGTCTGAAGGCTGCCCACACTGTGCCTGTGTGCTGCAGCTTGCATCTTCGCCTTTGGGAAGCTGCCGCTCGCCGATTCTCCCGCAGGCGAAGAAGCGGCTTCTTCGCACACAGAGCATTGTGGCGAGCGCAGGGAGCTCCTGAGAGCGGTTTGTGCCGAAAGAAGCCCGGGACCGGCACTTAGCTTCGGAGAGCTGCGTATCTGCGTCTTCTGCGTGTCTTGCCGCTCTACACTCAGCAAAAAGCTTTTCCACCATATCTTGCAAGGAGAAACTCTGCCAGGAAAGAAAACATCCAAAATCTTGTTCTAAAGCTTGCACGGGGGTCTGCAAAGAGTTTGGCAAGAATGAAAGGTAGTTGTCCAAAACTCGTTCTTTTCCAATAGAATAACCATGGAAAAGGCAGGAGAGTGGTAAAGTACTGTTTTCTCTAAGTCTGAATGCTGCCCACACTGTGCCTGCGTGCTGCAGCTTGCATCTTCGCCTTTGGGAAGCTGCCGCTCGCCGATTCTCCCGCAGGCGAAGAAGCGGCTTCTTCGCACACAGAGCATTGTGGCGAGCGCAGGGAGCTCCTGAGAGCGGTTTGTGCCGAAAGAAGCCCGGGACCGGCACTTAGCTTCGGAGAGCTGCGTATCTGCGTCTTCTGCGTGTCTTGCCGCTCTACACTCAGCAAAAAGCTTTTCCACCATATCTTGCAAGGAGAAACTCTGCCAGGAAAGAAAACATCCAAAATCTTGTTCTAAAGCTTGCACGGGGGTCTGCAAAGAGTTTGGCAAGAATGAAAGGTAGTTGTCCAAAACTCGTTCTTTTCCAATAGAATAACCATGGAAAAGGCAGGAGAGTGGTAAAGTACTGTTTTCTCTAAGTCTGAAGGCTGCCCACACTGTGCCTGTGTGCTGCAGCTTGCATCTTCGCCTTTGGGAAGCTGCCGCTCGCCGATTCTCCCGGAGGCGAAGAAGCGGCTTCTTCGCACACAGAGCATTGTGGCGAGCGCAGGGAGCTCCTGAGAGCGGTTTGTGCCGAAAGAAGCCCGGGACCGGCACTTAGCTTCGGAGAGCTGCGTATCTGCGTCTTCTGCGTGTCTTGCCGCTCTACACTCAGCAAAAAGCTTTTCCACCATATCTTGCAAGGAGAAACTCTGCCAGGAAAGAAAACATCCAAAATCTTGTTCTAAAGCTTGCACGGGGGTCTGCAAAGAGTTTGGCAAGAATGAAAGGTAGTTGTCCAAAACTCGTTCTTTTCCAATAGAATAACCATGGAAAAGGCAGGAGAGTGGTAAAGTACTGTTTTCTCTAAGTCTGAAGGCTGCCCACACTGTGCCTGCGTGCTGCAGCTTGCATCTTCGCCTTTGGCAAGCTGCCGCTCGCCGATTCTCCCGGAGGCGAAGAAGCGGCTTCTTCGCACACAGAGCATTGTGGCGAGCGCAGGGAGCTCCTGAGAGCGGTTTGTGCCGAAAGAAGCCCGGGACCGGCACTTAGCTTCGGAGAGCTGCGTATCTGCGTCTTCTGCGTGTCTTGCCGCTCTATACTCAGCAAAAAGCTTTTCCACCATATCTTGCAAGGAGAAACTCTGCCAGGAAAGAAAACATCCAAAATCTTGTTCTAAAGCTTGCACGGGGTCTGCAAAGAGTTTGGCAAGAATGAAAGGTAGTTGTCCAAAACTCGTTCTTTTCCAATAGAATAACCATGGAAAAGGCAGGAGAGTGGTAAAGTACTGTTTTCTCTAAGTCTGAAGGCTGCCCACACTGTGCCTGTGTGCTGCAGCTTGCATCTTCGCCTTTGGGAAGCTGCCGCTCGCCGATTCTCCCGGAGGCGAAGAAGCGGCTTCTTCGCACACAGAGCATTGTGGCGAGCGCAGGGAGCTCCTGAGAGCGGTTTGTGCCGAAAGAAGCCCGGGACCGGCACTTAGCTTCGGAGAGCTGCGTATCTGCGTCTTCTGCGTGTCTTGCCGCTCTACACTCAGCCAAAAGCTTTTCCACCATATCTTGCAAGGAGAAACTCTGCCAGGAAAGAAAACATCCAAAATCTTGTTCTAAAGCTTGCACGGGGGTCTGCAAAGAGTTTGGCAAGAATGAAAGGTAGTTGTCCAAAACTCGTTCTTTTCCAATAGAATAACCATGGAAAAGGCAGGAGAGTGGTAAAGTACTGTTTTCTCTAAGTCTGAAGGCTGCCCACACTGTGCCTGTGTGCTGCAGCTTGCATCTTCGCCTTTGGCAAGCTGCCGCTCGCCGATTCTCCCGCAGGCGAAGAAGCGGCTTCTTCGCACACAGAGCATTGTGGCGAGCGCAGGGAGCTCCTGAGAGCGGTTTGTGCCGAAAGAAGCCCGGGACCGGCACTTAGCTTCGGAGAGCTGCGTATCTGCGTCTTCTGCGTGTCTTGCCGCTCTACACTCAGCCAAAAGCTTTTCCACCATATCTTGCAAGGAGAAACTCTGCCAGGAAAGAAAACATCCAAAATCTTGTTCTAAAGCTTGCACGGGGGTCTGCAAAGAGTTTGGCAAGAATGAAAGGTAGTTGTCCAAAACTCGTTCTTTTCCAATAGAATAACCATGGAAAAGGCAGGAGAGTGGTAAAGTACTGTTTTCTCTAAGTCTGAAGGCTGCCCACACTGTGCCTGTGTGCTGCAGCTTGCATCTTCGCCTTTGGGAAGCTGCCGCTCGCCGATTCTCCCGGAGGCGAAGAAGCGGCTTCTTCGCACACAGAGCATTGTGGCGAGCGCAGGGAGCTCCTGAGAGCGGTTTGTGCCGAAAGAAGCCCGGGACCGGCACTTAGCTTCGGAGAGCTGCGTATCTGCGTCTTCTGCGTGTCTTGCCGCTCTACACTCAGCAAAAAGCTTTTCCACCATATCTTGCAAGGAGAAACTCTGCCAGGAAAGAAAACATCCAAAATCTTGTTCTAAAGCTTGCACGGAGGTCTGCAAAGAGTTTGGCAAGAATGAAAGGTAGTTGTCCAAAACTCGTTCTTTTCCAATAGAATAACCATGGAAAAGGCAGGAGAGTGGTAAAGTACTGTTTTCTCTAAGTCTGAAGGCTGCCCACACTGTGCCTGTGTGCTGCAGCTTGCATCTTCGCCTTTGGCAAGCTGCCGCTCGCCGATTCTCCCGGAGGCGAAGAAGCGGCTTCTTCGCACACAGAGCATTGTGGCGAGCGCAGGGAGCTCCTGAGAGCGGTTTGTGCCGAAAGAAGCCCGGGACCGGCACTTAGCTTCGGAGAGCTGCGTATCTGCGTCTTCTGCGTGTCTTGCCGCTCTATACTCAGCAAAAAGCTTTTCCACCATATCTTGCAAGGAGAAACTCTGCCAGGAAAGAAAACATCCAAAATCTTGTTCTAAAGCTTGCACGGGGGTCTGCAAAGAGTTTGGCAAGAATGAAAGGTAGTTGTCCAAAACTCGTTCTTTTCCAATAGAATAACCATGGAAAAGGCAGGAGAGTGGTAAAGTACTGTTTTCTCTAAGTCTGAATGCTGCCCACACTGTGCCTGTGTGCTGCAGCTTGCATCTTCGCCTTTGGGAAGCTGCCGCTCGCCGATTCTCCCGCAGGCGAAGAAGCGGCTTCTTCGCACACAGAGCATTGTGGCGAGCGCAGGGAGCTCCTGAGAGCGGTTTGTGCCGAAAGAAGCCCGGGACCGGCACTTAGCTTCGGAGAGCTGCGTATCTGCGTCTTCTGCGTGTCTTGCCGCTCTACACTCAGCAAAAAGCTTTTCCACCATATCTTGCAAGGAGAAACTCTGCCAGGAAAGAAAACATCCAAAATCTTGTTCTAAAGCTTGCACGGGGGTCTGCAAAGAGTTTGGCAAGAATGAAAGGTAGTTGTCCAAAACTCGTTCTTTTCCAATAGAATAACCATGGAAAAGGCAGGAGAGTGGTAAAGTACTGTTTTCTCTAAGTCTGAAGGCTGCCCACACTGTGCCTGTGTGCTGCAGCTTGCATCTTCGCCTTTGGGAAGCTGCCGCTCGCCGATTCTCCCGCAGGCGAAGAAGCGGCTTCTTCGCACACAGAGCATTGTGGCGAGCGCAGGGAGCTCCTGAGAGCGGTTTGTGCCGAAAGAAGCCCGGGACCGGCACTTAGCTTCGGAGAGCTGCGTATCTGCGTCTTCTGCGTGTCTTGCCGCTCTACACTCAGCAAAAAGCTTTTCCACCATATCTTGCAAGGAGAAACTCTGCCAGGAAAGAAAACATCCAAAATCTTCTTCTAAAGCTTGCACGGGGGTCTGCAAAGAGTTTGGCAAGAATGAAAGGTAGTTGTCCAAAACTCGTTCTTTTCCAATAGAATAACCATGGAAAAGGCAGGAGAGTGGTAAAGTACTGTTTTCTCTAAGTCTGAAGGCTGCCCACACTGTGCCTGTGTGCTGCAGCTTGCATCTTCGCCTTTGGGAAGCTGCCGCTCGCCGATTCTCCCGGAGGCGAAGAAGCGGCTTCTTCGCACACAGAGCATTGTGGCGAGCGCAGGGAGCTCCTGAGAGCGGTTTGTGCCGAAAGAAGCCCGGGACCGGCACTTAGCTTCGGAGAGCTGCGTATCTGCGTCTTCTGCGTGTCTTGCCGCTCTACACTCAGCCAAAAGCTTTTCCACCATATCTTGCAAGGAGAAACTCTGCCAGGAAAGAAAACATCCAAAATCTTCTTCTAAAGCTTGCACGGGGGTCTGCAAAGAGTTTGGCAAGAATGAAAGGTAGTTGTCCAAAACTCGTTCTTTTCCAATAGAATAACCATGGAAAAGGCAGGAGAGTGGTAAAGTACTGTTTTCTCTAAGTCTGAAGGCTGCCCACACTGTGCCTGTGTGCTGCAGCTTGCATCTTCGCCTTTGGGAAGCTGCCGCTCGCCGATTCTCCCGGAGGCGAAGAAGCGGCTTCTTCGCACACAGAGCATTGTGGCGAGCGCAGGGAGCTCCTGAGAGCGGTTTGTGCCGAAAGAAGCCCGGGACCGGCACTTAGCTTCGGAGAGCTGCGTATCTGCGTCTTCTGCGTGTCTTGCCGCTCTATACTCAGCAAAAAGCTTTTCCACCATATCTTGCAAGGAGAAACTCTGCCAGGAAAGAAAACATCCAAAATCTTGTTCTAAAGCTTGCACGGGGGTCTGCAAAGAGTTTGGCAAGAATGAAAGGTAGTTGTCCAAAACTCGTTCTTTTCCAATAGAATAACCATGGAAAAGGCAGGAGAGTGGTAAAGTACTGTTTTCTCTAAGTCTGAAGGCTGCCCACACTGTGCCTGTGTGCTGCAGCTTGCATCTTCGCCTTTGGCAAGCTGCCGCTCGCCGATTCTCCCGCAGGCGAAGAAGCGGCTTCTTCGCACACAGAGCATTGTGGCGAGCGCAGGGAGCTCCTGAGAGCGGTTTGTGCCGAAAGAAGCCCGGGACCGGCACTTAGCTTCGGAGAGCTGCGTATCTGCGTCTTCTGCGTGTCTTGCCGCTCTACACTCAGCCAAAAGCTTTTCCACCATATCTTGCAAGGAGAAACTCTGCCAGGAAAGAAAACATCCAAAATCTTGTTCTAAAGCTTGCACGGGGGTCTGCAAAGAGTTTGGCAAGAATGAAAGGTAGTTGTCCAAAACTCGTTCTTTTCCAATAGAATAACCATGGAAAAGGCAGGAGAGTGGTAAAGTACTGTTTTCTCTAAGTCTGAAGGCTGCCCACACTGTGCCTGTGTGCTGCAGCTTGCATCTTCGCCTTTGGGAAGCTGCCGCTCGCCGATTCTCCCGCAGGCGAAGAAGCGGCTTCTTCGCACACAGAGCATTGTGGCGAGCGCAGGGAGCTCCTGAGAGCGGTTTGTGCCGAAAGAAGCCCGGGACCGGCACTTAGCTTCGGAGAGCTGCGTATCCGCGTCTTCTGCGTGTCTTGCCGCTCTACACTCAGCAAAAAGCTTTTCCACCATATCTTGCAAGGAGAAACTCTGCCAGGAAAGAAAACATCCAAAAACTTGTTCTAAAGCTTGCACGGGGGTCTGCAAAGAGTTTGGCAAGAATGAAAGGTAGTTGTCCAAAACTCGTTCTTTTCCAATAGAATAACCATGGAAAAGGCAGGAGAGTGGTAAAGTACTGTTTTCTCTAAGTCTGAATGCTGCCCACACTGTGCCTGCGTGCTGCAGCTTGCATCTTCGCCTTTGGGAAGCTGCCGCTCGCCGATTCTCCCGGAGGCGAAGAAGCGGCTTCTTCGCACACAGAGCATTGTGGCGAGCGCAGGGAGCTCCTGAGAGCGGTTTGTGCCGAAAGAAGCCCGGGACCGGCACTTAGCTTCGGAGAGCTGCGTATCTGCGTCTTCTGCGTGTCTTGCCGCTCTACACTCAGCCAAAAGCTTTTCCACCATATCTTGCAAGGAGAAACTCTGCCAGGAAAGAAAACATCCAAAATCTTGTTCTAAAGCTTGCACGGGGGTCTGCAAAGAGTTTGGCAAGAATGAAAGGTAGTTGTCCAAAACTCGTTCTTTTCCAATAGAATAACCATGGAAAAGGCAGGAGAGTGGTAAAGTACTGTTTTCTCTAAGTCTGAAGGCTGCCCACACTGTGCCTGTGTGCTGCAGCTTGCATCTTCGCCTTTGGGAAGCTGCCGCTCGCCGATTCTCCCGCAGGCGAAGAAGCGGCTTCTTCGCACACAGAGCATTGTGGCGAGCGCAGGGAGCTCCTGAGAGCGGTTTGTGCCGAAAGAAGCCCGGGACCGGCACTTAGCTTCGGAGAGCTGCGTATCCGCGTCTTCTGCGTGTCTTGCCGCTCTACACTCAGCAAAAAGCTTTTCCACCATATCTTGCAAGGAGAAACTCTGCCAGGAAAGAAAACATCCAAAAACTTGTTCTAAAGCTTGCACGGGGGTCTGCAAAGAGTTTGGCAAGAATGAAAGGTAGTTGTCCAAAACTCGTTCTTTTCCAATAGAATAACCATGGAAAAGGCAGGAGAGTGGTAAAGTACTGTTTTCTCTAAGTCTGAATGCTGCCCACACTGTGCCTGCGTGCTGCAGCTTGCATCTTCGCCTTTGGGAAGCTGCCGCTCGCCGATTCTCCCGGAGGCGAAGAAGCGGCTTCTTCGCACACAGAGCATTGTGGCGAGCGCAGGGAGCTCCTGAGAGCGGTTTGTGCCGAAAGAAGCCCGGGACCGGCACTTAGCTTCGGAGAGCTGCGTATCTGCGTCTTCTGCGTGTCTTGCCGCTCTACACTCAGCCAAAAGCTTTTCCACCATATCTTGCAAGGAGAAACTCTGCCAGGAAAGAAAACATCCAAAATCTTGTTCTAAAGCTTGCACGCAGGTCTGCAAAGAGTTTGGCAAGAATGAAAGGTAGTTGTCCAAAACTCGTTCTTTTCCAATAGAATAACCATGGAAAAGGCAGGAGAGTGGTAAAGTACTGTTTTCTCTAAGTCTGAAGGCTGCCCACACTGTGCCTGCGTGCTGCAGCTTGCATCTTCGCCTTTGGGAAGCTGCCGCTCGCCGATTCTCCCGCAGGCGAAGAAGCGGCTTCTTCGCACACAGAGCATTGTGGCGAGCGCAGGGAGCTCCTGAGAGCGGTTTGTGCCGAAAGAAGCCCGGGACCGGCACTTAGCTTCGGAGAGCTGCGTATCTGCGTCTTCTGCGTGTCTTGCCGCTCTACACTCAGCAAAAAGCTTTTCCACCATATCTTGCAAGGAGAAACTCTGCCAGGAAAGAAAACATCCAAAATCTTGTTCTAAAGCTTGCACGGGGGTCTGCAAAGAGTTTGGCAAGAATGAAAGGTAGTTGTCCAAAACTCGTTCTTTTCCAATAGAATAACCATGGAAAAGGCAGGAGAGTGGTAAAGTACTGTTTTCTCTAAGTCTGAAGGCTGCCCACACTGTGCCTGTGTGCTGCAGCTTGCATCTTCGCCTTTGGCAAGCTGCCGCTCGCCGATTCTCCCGGAGGCGAAGAAGCGGCTTCTTCGCACACAGAGCATTGTGGCGAGCGCAGGGAGCTCCTGAGAGCGGTTTGTGCCGAAAGAAGCCCGGGACCGGCACTTAGCTTCGGAGAGCTGCGTATCTGCGTCTTCTGCGTGTCTTGCCGCTCTATACTCAGCAAAAAGCTTTTCCACCATATCTTGCAAGGAGAAACTCTGCCAGGAAAGAAAACATCCAAAATCTTGTTCTAAAGCTTGCACGGGGGTCTGCAAAGAGTTTGGCAAGAATGAAAGGTAGTTGTCCAAAACTCGTTCTTTTCCAATAGAATAACCATGGAAAAGGCAGGAGAGTGGTAAAGTACTGTTTTCTCTAAGTCTGAATGCTGCCCACACTGTGCCTGTGTGCTGCAGCTTGCATCTTCGCCTTTGGGAAGCTGCCGCTCGCCGATTCTCCCGCAGGCGAAGAAGCGGCTTCTTCGCACACAGAGCATTGTGGCGAGCGCAGGGAGCTCCTGAGAGCGGTTTGTGCCGAAAGAAGCCCGGGACCGGCACTTAGCTTCGGAGAGCTGCGTATCCGCGTCTTCTGCGTGTCTTGCCGCTCTACACTCAGCAAAAAGCTTTTCCACCATATCTTGCAAGGAGAAACTCTGCCAGGAAAGAAAACATCCAAAATCTTGTTCTAAAGCTTGCACGGGGGTCTGCAAAGAGTTTGGCAAGAATGAAAGGTAGTTGTCCAAAACTCGTTCTTTTCCAATAGAATAACCATGGAAAAGGCAGGAGAGTGGTAAAGTACTGTTTTCTCTAAGTCTGAAGGCTGCCCACACTGTGCCTGCGTGCTGCAGCTTGCATCTTCGCCTTTGGGAAGCTGCCGCTCGCCGATTCTCCCGGAGGCGAAGAAGCGGCTTCTTCGCACACAGAGCATTGTGGCGAGCGCAGGGAGCTCCTGAGAGCGGTTTGTGCCGAAAGGAGCCCGAGACCGGCACTTAGCTTCGGAGAGCTGCGTATCCGCGTCTTCTGCGTGTCTTGCCGCTCTACACTCAGCAAAAAGCTTTTCCACCATATCTTGCAAGGAGAAACTCTGCCAGGAAAGAAAACATCCAAAATCTTGTTCTAAAGCTTGCACGGGGGTCTGCAAAGAGTTTGGCAAGAATGAAAGGTAGTTGTCCAAAACTCGTTCTTTTCCAATAGAATAACCATGGAAAAGGCAGGAGAGTGGTAAAGTACTGTTTTCTCTAAGTCTGAAGGCTGCCCACACTGTGCCTGTGTGCTGCAGCTTGCATCTTCGCCTTTGGGAAGCTGCCGCTCGCCGAATCTCCCGGAGGCGAAGAAGCGGCTTCTTCGCACACAGAGCATTGTGGCGAGCGCAGGGAGCTCCTGAGAGCGGTTTGTGCCGAAAGAAGCCCGGGACCGGCACTTAGCTTCGGAGAGCTGCGTATCTGCGTCTTCTGCGTGTCTTGCGGCTCTACACTCAGCAAAAAGCTTTTCCACCATATCTTGCAAGGAGAAACTCTGCCAGGAAAGAAAACATCCAAAATCTTGTTCTAAAGCTTGCACGGGGGTCTGCAAAGAGTTTGGCAAGAATGAAAGGTAGTTGTCCAAAACTCGTTCTTTTCCAATAGAATAACCATGGAAAAGGCAGGAGAGTGGTAAAGTACTGTTTTCTCTAAGTCTGAAGGCTGCCCACACTGTGCCTGTGTGCTGCAGCTTGCATCTTCGCCTTTGGCAAGCTGCCGCTCGCCGATTCTCCCGCAGGCGAAGAAGCGGCTTCTTCGCACACAGAGCATTGTGGCGAGCGCAGGGAGCTCCTGAGAGCGGTTTGTGCCGAAAGAAGCCCGGGACCGGCACTTAGCTTCGGATAGCTGCGTATCTGCGTCTTCTGCGTGTCTTGCCGCTCTACACTCAGCCAAAAGCTTTTCCACCATATCTTGCAAGGAGAAACTCTGCCAGGAAAGAAAACATCCAAAATCTTGTTCTAAAGCTTGCACGGGGGTCTGCAAAGAGTTTGGCAAGAATGAAAGGTAGTTGTCCAAAACTCGTTCTTTTCCAATAGAATAACCATGGAAAAGGCAGGAGAGTGGTAAAGTACTGTTTTCTCTAAGTCTGAAGGCTGCCCACACTGTGCCTGTGTGCTGCAGCTTGCATCTTCGCCTTTGGGAAGCTGCCGCTCGCCGATTCTCCCGCAGGCGAAGAAGCGGCTTCTTCGCACACAGAGCATTGTGGCGAGCGCAGGGAGCTCCTGAGAGCGGTTTGTGCCGAAAGAAGCCCGGGACCGGCACTTAGCTTCGGAGAGCTGCGTATCCGCGTCTTCTGCGTGTCTTGCCGCTCTACACTCAGCAAAAAGCTTTTCCACCATATCTTGCAAGGAGAAACTCTGCCAGGAAAGAAAACATCCAAAAACTTGTTCTAAAGCTTGCACGGGGGTCTGCAAAGAGTTTGGCAAGAATGAAAGGTAGTTGTCCAAAACTCGTTCTTTTCCAATAGAATAACCATGGAAAAGGCAGGAGAGTGGTAAAGTACTGTTTTCTCTAAGTCTGAATGCTGCCCACACTGTGCCTGTGTGCTGCAGCTTGCATCTTCGCCTTTGGGAAGCTGCCGCTCGCCGATTCTCCCGCAGGCGAAGAAGCGGCTTCTTCGCACACAGAGCATTGTGGCGAGCGCAGGGAGCTCCTGAGAGCGGTTTGTGCCGAAAGAAGCCCGGGACCGGCACTTAGCTTCGGAGAGCTGCGTATCTGCGTCTTCTGCGTGTCTTGCCGCTCTACACTCAGCAAAAAGCTTTTCCACCATATCTTGCAAGGAGAAACTCTGCCAGGAAAGAAAACATCCAAAATCTTGTTCTAAAGCTTGCACGGGGGTCTGCAAAGAGTTTGGCAAGAATGAAAGGTAGTTGTCCAAAACTCGTTCTTTTCCAATAGAATAACCATGGAAAAGGCAGGAGAGTGGTAAAGTACTGTTTTCTCTAAGTCTGAAGGCTGCCCACACTGTGCCTGCGTGCTGCAGCTTGCATCTTCGCCTTTGGGAAGCTGCCGCTCGCCGATTCTCCCGGAGGCGAAGAAGCGGCTTCTTCGCACACAGAGCATTGTGGCGAGCGCAGGGAGCTCCTGAGAGCGGTTTGTGCCGAAAGAAGCCCGGGACCGGCACTTAGCTTCGGAGAGCTGCGTATCTGCGTCTTCTGCGTGTCTTGCCGCTCTACACTCAGCCAAAAGCTTTTCCACCATATCTTGCAAGGAGAAACTCTGCCAGGAAAGAAAACATCCAAAATCTTGTTCTAAAGCTTGCACGCAGGTCTGCAAAGAGTTTGGCAAGAATGAAAGGTAGTTGTCCAAAACTCGTTCTTTTCCAATAGAATAACCATGGAAAAGGCAGGAGAGTGGTAAAGTACTGTTTTCTCTAAGTCTGAAGGCTGGCCACACTGTGCCTGCGTGCTGCAGCTTGCATCTTCGCCTTTGGGAAGCTGCCGCTCGCCGATTCTCCCGCAGGCGAAGAAGCGGCTTCTTCGCACACAGAGCATTGTGGCGAGCGCAGGGAGCTCCTGAGAGTGGTTTGTGCCGAAAGGAGCCCGAGACAGGCACTTAGCTTCGGAGAGCTGCGTATCCGCGTCTTCTGCGTGTCTTGCCGCTCTACACTCAGCAAAAAGCTTTTCCACCATATCTTGCAAGGAGAAACTCTGCCAGGAAAGAAAACATCCAAAATCTTGTTCTAAAGCTTGCACGGGGGTCTGCAAAGAGTTTGGCAAGAATGAAAGGTAGTTGTCCAAAACTCGTTCTTTTCCAATAGAATAACCATGGAAAAGGCAGGAGAGTGGTAAAGTACTGTTTTCTCTAAGTCTGAAGGCTGCCCACACTGTGCCTGTGTGCTGCAGCTTGCATCTTCGCCTTTGGGAAGCTGCCGCTCGCCGATTCTCCCGCAGGCGAAGAAGCGGCTTCTTCGCACACAGAGCATTGTGGCGAGCGCAGGGAGCTCCTGAGAGCGGTTTGTGCCGAAAGAAGCCCGGGACCGGCACTTAGCTTCGGAGAGCTGCGTATCTGCGTCTTCTGCGTGTCTTGCCGCTCTACACTCAGCCAAAAGCTTTTCCACCATATCTTGCAAGGAGAAACTCTGCCAGGAAAGAAAACATCCAAAATCTTGTTCTAAAGCTTGCACGGGGGTCTGCAAAGAGTTTGGCAAGAATGAAAGGTAGTTGTCCAAAACTCGTTCTTTTCCAATAGAATAACCATGGAAAAGGCAGGAGAGTGGTAAAGTACTGTTTTCTCTAAGTCTGAAGGCTGCCCACACTGTGCCTGTGTGCTGCAGCTTGCATCTTCGCCTTTGGCAAGCTGCCGCTCGCCGATTCTCCCGGAGGCGAAGAAGTGGCTTCTTCGCACACAGAGCATTGTGGCGAGCGCAGGGAGCTCCTGAGAGCGGTTTGTGCCGAAAGAAGCCCGGGACCGGCACTTAGCTTCGGAGAGCTGCGTATCTGCGTCTTCTGCGTGTCTTGCCGCTCTACACTCAGCCAAAAGCTTTTCCACCATATCTTGCAAGGAGAAACTCTGCCAGGAAAGAAAACATCCAAAATCTTGTTCTAAAGCTTGCACGGGGGTCTGCAAAGAGTTTGGCAAGAATGAAAGGTAGTTGTCCAAAACTCGTTCTTTTCCAATAGAATAACCATGGAAAAGGCAGGAGAGTGGTAAAGTACTGTTTTCTCTAAGTCTGAAGGCTGCCCACACTGTGCCTGTGTGCTGCAGCTTGCATCTTCGCCTTTGGGAAGCTGCCGCTCGCCGATTCTCCCGCAGGCGAAGAAGCGGCTTCTTCGCACACAGAGCATTGTGGCGAGCGCAGGGAGCTCCTGAGAGCGGTTTGTGCCGAAAGAAGCCCGGGACCGGCACTTAGCTTCGGAGAGCTGCGTATCTGCGTCTTCTGCGTGTCTTGCCGCTCTACACTCAGCAAAAAGCTTTTCCACCATATCTTGCAAGGAGAAACTCTGCCAGGAAAGAAAACATCCAAAATCTTGTTCTAAAGCTTGCACGGAGGTCTGCAAAGAGTTTGGCAAGAATGAAAGGTAGTTGTCCAAAACTCGTTCTTTTCCAATAGAATAACCATGGAAAAGGCAGGAGAGTGGTAAAGTACTGTTTTCTCTAAGTCTGAAGGCTGCCCACACTGTGCCTGTGTGCTGCAGCTTGCATCTTCGCCTTTGGGAAGCTGCCGCTCGCCGATTCTCCCGCAGGCGAAGAAGCGGCTTCTTCGCACACAGAGCATTGTGGCGAGCGCAGGGAGCTCCTGAGAGCGGTTTGTGCCGAAAGAAGCCCGGGACCGGCACTTAGCTTCGGAGAGCTGCGTATCTGCGTCTTCTGCGTGTCTTGCCGCTCTACACTCAGCAAAAAGCTTTTCCACCATATCTTGCAAGGAGAAACTCTGCCAGGAAAGAAAACATCCAAAATCTTGTTCTAAAGCTTGCATGGGGGTCTGCAAAGAGTTTGGCAAGAATGAAAGGTAGTTGTCCAAAACTCGTTCTTTTCCAATAGAATAACCATGGAAAAGGCAGGAGAGTGGTAAAGTACTGTTTTCTCTAAGTCTGAAGGCTGCCCACACTGTGCCTGTGTGCTGCAGCTTGCATCTTCGCCTTTGGCAAGCTGCCGCTCGCCGATTCTCCCGGAGGCGAAGAAGCGGCTTCTTCGCACACAGAGCATTGTGGCGAGCGCAGGGAGCTCCTGAGAGCGGTTTGTGCCGAAAGAAGCCCGGGACCGGCACTTAGCTTCGGAGAGCTGCGTATCTGCGTCTTCTGCGTGTCTTGCCGCTCTATACTCAGCCAAAAGCTTTTCCACCATATCTTGCAAGGAGAAACTCTGCCAGGAAAGAAAACATCCAAAATCTTGTTCTAAAGCTTGCACGGGGGTCTGCAAAGAGTTTGGCAAGAATGAAAGGTAGTTGTCCAAAACTCGTTCTTTTCCAATAGAATAACCATGGAAAAGGCAGGAGAGTGGTAAAGTACTGTTTTCTCTAAGTCTGAAGGCTGCCCACACTGTGCCTGTGTGCTGCAGCTTGCATCTTCGCCTTTGGGAAGCTGCCGCTCGCCGATTCTCCCGGAGGCGAAGAAGCGGCTTCTTCGCACACAGAGCATTGTGGCGAGCGCAGGGAGCTCCTGAGAGCGGTTTGTGCCGAAAGAAGCCCGGGACCGGCACTTAGCTTCGGAGAGCTGCGTATCTGCGTCTTCTGCGTGTCTTGCCGCTCTATACTCAGCAAAAAGCTTTTCCACCATATCTTGCAAGGAGAAACTCTGCCAGGAAAGAAAACATCCAAAATCTTGTTCTAAAGCTTGCACGGGGGTCTGCAAAGAGTTTGGCAAGAAT
The DNA here is from genome assembly GCF_037042795.1 of Molothrus aeneus. Lineage (NCBI taxonomy): Eukaryota > Metazoa > Chordata > Aves > Passeriformes > Icteridae > Molothrus > Molothrus aeneus. The sequence goes on from NW_027098783.1 coordinate 260,340, forward strand.
GAAAGGTAGTTGTCCAAAACTCGTTCTTTTCCAATAGAATAACCATGGAAAAGGCAGGAGAGTGGTAAAGTACTGTTTTCTCTAAGTCTGAAGGCTGCCCACACTGTGCCTGTGTGCTGCAGCTTGCATCTTCGCCTTTGGGAAGCTGCCGCTCGCCGATTCTCCCGCAGGCGAAGAAGCGGCTTCTTCGCACACAGAGCATTGTGGCGAGCGCAGGGAGCTCCTGAGAGCGGTTTGTGCCGAAAGAAGCCCGGGACCGGCACTTAGCTTCGGAGAGCTGCGTATCTGCGTCTTCTGCGTGTCTTGCCGCTCTACACTCAGCAAAAAGCTTTTCCACCATATCTTGCAAGGAGAAACTCTGCCAGGAAAGAAAACATCCAAAATCTTGTTCTAAAGCTTGCACGGGGGTCTGCAAAGAGTTTGGCAAGAATGAAAGGTAGTTGTCCAAAACTCGTTCTTTTCCAATAGAATAACCATGGAAAAGGCAGGAGAGTGGTAAAGTACTGTTTTCTCTAAGTCTGAAGGCTGCCCACACTGTGCCTGTGTGCTGCAGCTTGCATCTTCGCCTTTGGGAAGCTGCCGCTCGCCGATTCTCCCGCAGGCGAAGAAGTGGCTTCTTCGCACACAGAGCATTGTGGCGAGCGCAGGGAGCTCCTGAGAGCGGTTTGTGCCGAAAGAAGCCCGGGACCGGCACTTAGCTTCGGAGAGCTGCGTATCCGCGTCTTCTGCGTGTCTTGCCGCTCTACACTCAGCAAAAAGCTTTTCCACCATATCTTGCAAGGAGAAACTCTGCCAGGAAAGAAAACATCCAAAATCTTGTTCTAAAGCTTGCACGGGGGTCTGCAAAGAGTTTGGCAAGAATGAAAGGTAGTTGTCCAAAACTCGTTCTTTTCCAATAGAATAACCATGGAAAAGGCAGGAGAGTGGTAAAGTACTGTTTTCTCTAAGTCTGAATGCTGCCCACACTGTGCCTGCGTGCTGCAGCTTGCATCTTCGCCTTTGGGAAGCTGCCGCTCGCCGATTCTCCCGGAGGCGAAGAAGCGGCTTCTTCGCACACAGAGCATTGTGGCGAGCGCAGGGAGCTCCTGAGAGCGGTTTGTGCCGAAAGAAGCCCGGGACCGGCACTTAGCTTCGGAGAGCTGCGTATCTGCGTCTTCTGCGTGTCTTGCCGCTCTACACTCAGCCAAAAGCTTTTCCACCATATCTTGCAAGGAGAAACTCTGCCAGGAAAGAAAACATCCAAAATCTTGTTCTAAAGCTTGCACGCAGGTCTGCAAAGAGTTTGGCAAGAATGAAAGGTAGTTGTCCAAAACTCGTTCTTTTCCAATAGAATAACCATGGAAAAGGCAGGAGAGTGGTAAAGTACTGTTTTCTCTAAGTCTGAAGGCTGCCCACACTGTGCCTGCGTGCTGCAGCTTGCATCTTCGCCTTTGGGAAGCTGCCGCTCGCCGATTCTCCCGCAGGCGAAGAAGCGGCTTCTTCGCACACAGAGCATTGTGGCGAGCGCAGGGAGCTCCTGAGAGCGGTTTGTGCCGAAAGAAGCCCGGGACCGGCACTTAGCTTCGGAGAGCTGCGTATCTGCGTCTTCTGCGTGTCTTGCCGCTCTACACTCAGCAAAAAGCTTTTCCACCATATCTTGCAAGGAGAAACTCTGCCAGGAAAGAAAACATCCAAAATCTTGTTCTAAAGCTTGCACGGGGGTCTGCAAAGAGTTTGGCAAGAATGAAAGGTAGTTGTCCAAAACTCGTTCTTTTCCAATAGAATAACCATGGAAAAGGCAGGAGAGTGGTAAAGTACTGTTTTCTCTAAGTCTGAAGGCTGCCCACACTGTGCCTGTGTGCTGCAGCTTGCATCTTCGCCTTTGGCAAGCTGCCGCTCGCCGATTCTCCCGGAGGCGAAGAAGCGGCTTCTTCGCACACAGAGCATTGTGGCGAGCGCAGGGAGCTCCTGAGAGCGGTTTGTGCCGAAAGAAGCCCGGGACCGGCACTTAGCTTCGGAGAGCTGCGTATCTGCGTCTTCTGCGTGTCTTGCCGCTCTATACTCAGCAAAAAGCTTTTCCACCATATCTTGCAAGGAGAAACTCTGCCAGGAAAGAAAACATCCAAAATCTTGTTCTAAAGCTTGCACGGGGGTCTGCAAAGAGTTTGGCAAGAATGAAAGGTAGTTGTCCAAAACTCGTTCTTTTCCAATAGAATAACCATGGAAAAGGCAGGAGAGTGGTAAAGTACTGTTTTCTCTAAGTCTGAATGCTGCCCACACTGTGCCTGTGTGCTGCAGCTTGCATCTTCGCCTTTGGGAAGCTGCCGCTCGCCGATTCTCCCGCAGGCGAAGAAGCGGCTTCTTCGCACACAGAGCATTGTGGCGAGCGCAGGGAGCTCCTGAGAGCGGTTTGTGCCGAAAGAAGCCCGGGACCGGCACTTAGCTTCGGAGAGCTGCGTATCCGCGTCTTCTGCGTGTCTTGCCGCTCTACACTCAGCAAAAAGCTTTTCCACCATATCTTGCAAGGAGAAACTCTGCCAGGAAAGAAAACATCCAAAATCTTGTTCTAAAGCTTGCACGGGGGTCTGCAAAGAGTTTGGCAAGAATGAAAGGTAGTTGTCCAAAACTCGTTCTTTTCCAATAGAATAACCATGGAAAAGGCAGGAGAGTGGTAAAGTACTGTTTTCTCTAAGTCTGAAGGCTGCCCACACTGTGCCTGCGTGCTGCAGCTTGCATCTTCGCCTTTGGGAAGCTGCCGCTCGCCGATTCTCCCGGAGGCGAAGAAGCGGCTTCTTCGCACACAGAGCATTGTGGCGAGCGCAGGGAGCTCCTGAGAGCGGTTTGTGCCGAAAGGAGCCCGAGACCGGCACTTAGCTTCGGAGAGCTGCGTATCCGCGTCTTCTGCGTGTCTTGCCGCTCTACACTCAGCAAAAAGCTTTTCCACCATATCTTGCAAGGAGAAACTCTGCCAGGAAAGAAAACATCCAAAATCTTGTTCTAAAGCTTGCACGGGGGTCTGCAAAGAGTTTGGCAAGAATGAAAGGTAGTTGTCCAAAACTCGTTCTTTTCCAATAGAATAACCATGGAAAAGGCAGGAGAGTGGTAAAGTACTGTTTTCTCTAAGTCTGAAGGCTGCCCACACTGTGCCTGTGTGCTGCAGCTTGCATCTTCGCCTTTGGGAAGCTGCCGCTCGCCGAATCTCCCGGAGGCGAAGAAGCGGCTTCTTCGCACACAGAGCATTGTGGCGAGCGCAGGGAGCTCCTGAGAGCGGTTTGTGCCGAAAGAAGCCCGGGACCGGCACTTAGCTTCGGAGAGCTGCGTATCTGCGTCTTCTGCGTGTCTTGCGGCTCTACACTCAGCAAAAAGCTTTTCCACCATATCTTGCAAGGAGAAACTCTGCCAGGAAAGAAAACATCCAAAATCTTGTTCTAAAGCTTGCACGGGGGTCTGCAAAGAGTTTGGCAAGAATGAAAGGTAGTTGTCCAAAACTCGTTCTTTTCCAATAGAATAACCATGGAAAAGGCAGGAGAGTGGTAAAGTACTGTTTTCTCTAAGTCTGAAGGCTGCCCACACTGTGCCTGTGTGCTGCAGCTTGCATCTTCGCCTTTGGCAAGCTGCCGCTCGCCGATTCTCCCGCAGGCGAAGAAGCGGCTTCTTCGCACACAGAGCATTGTGGCGAGCGCAGGGAGCTCCTGAGAGCGGTTTGTGCCGAAAGAAGCCCGGGACCGGCACTTAGCTTCGGATAGCTGCGTATCTGCGTCTTCTGCGTGTCTTGCCGCTCTACACTCAGCCAAAAGCTTTTCCACCATATCTTGCAAGGAGAAACTCTGCCAGGAAAGAAAACATCCAAAATCTTGTTCTAAAGCTTGCACGGGGGTCTGCAAAGAGTTTGGCAAGAATGAAAGGTAGTTGTCCAAAACTCGTTCTTTTCCAATAGAATAACCATGGAAAAGGCAGGAGAGTGGTAAAGTACTGTTTTCTCTAAGTCTGAAGGCTGCCCACACTGTGCCTGTGTGCTGCAGCTTGCATCTTCGCCTTTGGGAAGCTGCCGCTCGCCGATTCTCCCGCAGGCGAAGAAGCGGCTTCTTCGCACACAGAGCATTGTGGCGAGCGCAGGGAGCTCCTGAGAGCGGTTTGTGCCGAAAGAAGCCCGGGACCGGCACTTAGCTTCGGAGAGCTGCGTATCCGCGTCTTCTGCGTGTCTTGCCGCTCTACACTCAGCAAAAAGCTTTTCCACCATATCTTGCAAGGAGAAACTCTGCCAGGAAAGAAAACATCCAAAAACTTGTTCTAAAGCTTGCACGGGGGTCTGCAAAGAGTTTGGCAAGAATGAAAGGTAGTTGTCCAAAACTCGTTCTTTTCCAATAGAATAACCATGGAAAAGGCAGGAGAGTGGTAAAGTACTGTTTTCTCTAAGTCTGAATGCTGCCCACACTGTGCCTGTGTGCTGCAGCTTGCATCTTCGCCTTTGGGAAGCTGCCGCTCGCCGATTCTCCCGCAGGCGAAGAAGCGGCTTCTTCGCACACAGAGCATTGTGGCGAGCGCAGGGAGCTCCTGAGAGCGGTTTGTGCCGAAAGAAGCCCGGGACCGGCACTTAGCTTCGGAGAGCTGCGTATCTGCGTCTTCTGCGTGTCTTGCCGCTCTACACTCAGCAAAAAGCTTTTCCACCATATCTTGCAAGGAGAAACTCTGCCAGGAAAGAAAACATCCAAAATCTTGTTCTAAAGCTTGCACGGGGGTCTGCAAAGAGTTTGGCAAGAATGAAAGGTAGTTGTCCAAAACTCGTTCTTTTCCAATAGAATAACCATGGAAAAGGCAGGAGAGTGGTAAAGTACTGTTTTCTCTAAGTCTGAAGGCTGCCCACACTGTGCCTGCGTGCTGCAGCTTGCATCTTCGCCTTTGGGAAGCTGCCGCTCGCCGATTCTCCCGGAGGCGAAGAAGCGGCTTCTTCGCACACAGAGCATTGTGGCGAGCGCAGGGAGCTCCTGAGAGCGGTTTGTGCCGAAAGAAGCCCGGGACCGGCACTTAGCTTCGGAGAGCTGCGTATCTGCGTCTTCTGCGTGTCTTGCCGCTCTACACTCAGCCAAAAGCTTTTCCACCATATCTTGCAAGGAGAAACTCTGCCAGGAAAGAAAACATCCAAAATCTTGTTCTAAAGCTTGCACGCAGGTCTGCAAAGAGTTTGGCAAGAATGAAAGGTAGTTGTCCAAAACTCGTTCTTTTCCAATAGAATAACCATGGAAAAGGCAGGAGAGTGGTAAAGTACTGTTTTCTCTAAGTCTGAAGGCTGGCCACACTGTGCCTGCGTGCTGCAGCTTGCATCTTCGCCTTTGGGAAGCTGCCGCTCGCCGATTCTCCCGCAGGCGAAGAAGCGGCTTCTTCGCACACAGAGCATTGTGGCGAGCGCAGGGAGCTCCTGAGAGTGGTTTGTGCCGAAAGGAGCCCGAGACAGGCACTTAGCTTCGGAGAGCTGCGTATCCGCGTCTTCTGCGTGTCTTGCCGCTCTACACTCAGCAAAAAGCTTTTCCACCATATCTTGCAAGGAGAAACTCTGCCAGGAAAGAAAACATCCAAAATCTTGTTCTAAAGCTTGCACGGGGGTCTGCAAAGAGTTTGGCAAGAATGAAAGGTAGTTGTCCAAAACTCGTTCTTTTCCAATAGAATAACCATGGAAAAGGCAGGAGAGTGGTAAAGTACTGTTTTCTCTAAGTCTGAAGGCTGCCCACACTGTGCCTGTGTGCTGCAGCTTGCATCTTCGCCTTTGGGAAGCTGCCGCTCGCCGATTCTCCCGCAGGCGAAGAAGCGGCTTCTTCGCACACAGAGCATTGTGGCGAGCGCAGGGAGCTCCTGAGAGCGGTTTGTGCCGAAAGAAGCCCGGGACCGGCACTTAGCTTCGGAGAGCTGCGTATCTGCGTCTTCTGCGTGTCTTGCCGCTCTACACTCAGCCAAAAGCTTTTCCACCATATCTTGCAAGGAGAAACTCTGCCAGGAAAGAAAACATCCAAAATCTTGTTCTAAAGCTTGCACGGGGGTCTGCAAAGAGTTTGGCAAGAATGAAAGGTAGTTGTCCAAAACTCGTTCTTTTCCAATAGAATAACCATGGAAAAGGCAGGAGAGTGGTAAAGTACTGTTTTCTCTAAGTCTGAAGGCTGCCCACACTGTGCCTGTGTGCTGCAGCTTGCATCTTCGCCTTTGGCAAGCTGCCGCTCGCCGATTCTCCCGGAGGCGAAGAAGTGGCTTCTTCGCACACAGAGCATTGTGGCGAGCGCAGGGAGCTCCTGAGAGCGGTTTGTGCCGAAAGAAGCCCGGGACCGGCACTTAGCTTCGGAGAGCTGCGTATCTGCGTCTTCTGCGTGTCTTGCCGCTCTACACTCAGCCAAAAGCTTTTCCACCATATCTTGCAAGGAGAAACTCTGCCAGGAAAGAAAACATCCAAAATCTTGTTCTAAAGCTTGCACGCAGGTCTGCAAAGACTCTGGCAAGAATGAAAGGTAGTTGTCCAAAACTCGTTCTTTTCCAATAGAATAACCATGGAAAAGGCAGGAGAGTGGTAAAGTACTGTTTTCTCTAAGTCTGAAGGCTGCCCACACTGTGCCTGTGTGCTGCAGCTTGCATCTTCGCCTTTGGGAAGCTGCCGCTCGCCGATTCTCCCGCAGGCGAAGAAGCGGCTTCTTCGCACACAGAGCATTGTGGCGAGCGCAGGGAGCTCCTGAGAGCGGTTTGTGCCGAAAGAAGCCCGGGACCGGCACTTAGCTTCGGAGAGCTGCGTATCTGCGTCTTCTGCGTGTCTTGCCGCTCTACACTCAGCAAAAAGCTTTTCCACCATATCTTGCAAGGAGAAACTCTGCCAGGAAAGAAAACATCCAAAATCTTGTTCTAAAGCTTGCACGGAGGTCTGCAAAGAGTTTGGCAAGAATGAAAGGTAGTTGTCCAAAACTCGTTCTTTTCCAATAGAATAACCATGGAAAAGGCAGGAGAGTGGTAAAGTACTGTTTTCTCTAAGTCTGAAGGCTGCCCACACTGTGCCTGTGTGCTGCAGCTTGCATCTTCGCCTTTGGGAAGCTGCCGCTCGCCGATTCTCCCGCAGGCGAAGAAGCGGCTTCTTCGCACACAGAGCATTGTGGCGAGCGCAGGGAGCTCCTGAGAGCGGTTTGTGCCGAAAGAAGCCCGGGACCGGCACTTAGCTTCGGAGAGCTGCGTATCTGCGTCTTCTGCGTGTCTTGCCGCTCTACACTCAGCAAAAAGCTTTTCCACCATATCTTGCAAGGAGAAACTCTGCCAGGAAAGAAAACATCCAAAATCTTGTTCTAAAGCTTGCATGGGGGTCTGCAAAGAGTTTGGCAAGAATGAAAGGTAGTTGTCCAAAACTCGTTCTTTTCCAATAGAATAACCATGGAAAAGGCAGGAGAGTGGTAAAGTACTGTTTTCTCTAAGTCTGAAGGCTGCCCACACTGTGCCTGTGTGCTGCAGCTTGCATCTTCGCCTTTGGCAAGCTGCCGCTCGCCGATTCTCCCGGAGGCGAAGAAGCGGCTTCTTCGCACACAGAGCATTGTGGCGAGCGCAGGGAGCTCCTGAGAGCGGTTTGTGCCGAAAGAAGCCCGGGACCGGCACTTAGCTTCGGAGAGCTGCGTATCTGCGTCTTCTGCGTGTCTTGCCGCTCTATACTCAGCAAAAAGCTTTTCCACCATATCTTGCAAGGAGAAACTCTGCCAGGAAAGAAAACATCCAAAATCTTGTTCTAAAGCTTGCACGGGGGTCTGCAAAGAGTTTGGCAAGAATGAAAGGTAGTTGTCCAAAACTCGTTCTTTTCCAATAGAATAACCATGGAAAAGGCAGGAGAGTGGTAAAGTACTGTTTTCTCTAAGTCTGAATGCTGCCCACACTGTGCCTGTGTGCTGCAGCTTGCATCTTCGCCTTTGGGAAGCTGCCGCTCGCCGATTCTCCCGGAGGCGAAGAAGCGGCTTCTTCGCACACAGAGCATTGTGGCGAGCGCAGGGAGCTGCTGAGAGCGGTTTGTGCCGAAAGAAGCCCGGGACCGGCACTTAGCTTCGGAGAGCTGCGTATCCGCGTCTTCTGCGTGTCTTGCCGCTCTACACTCAGCAAAAAGCTTTTCCACCATATCTTGCAAGGAGAAACTCTGCCAGGAAAGAAAACATCCAAAATCTTGTTCTAAAGCTTGCACGGAGGTCTGCAAAGAGTTTGGCAAGAATGAAAGGTAGTTGTCCAAAACTCGTTCTTTTCCAATAGAATAACCATGGAAAAGGCAGGAGAGTGGTAAAGTACTGTTTTCTCTAAGTCTGAAGGCTGCCCACACTGTGCCTGTGTGCTGCAGCTTGCATCTTCGCCTTTGGGAAGCTGCCGCTCGCCGATTCTCCCGCAGGCGAAGAAGCGGCTTCTTCGCACACAGAGCATTGTGGCGAGCGCAGGGAGCTCCTGAGAGCGGTTTGTGCCGAAAGAAGCCCGGGACCGGCACTTAGCTTCGGAGAGCTGCGTATCTGCGTCTTCTGCGTGTCTTGCCGCTCTACACTCAGCAAAAAGCTTTTCCACCATATCTTGCAAGGAGAAACTCTGCCAGGAAAGAAAACATCCAAAATCTTGTTCTAAAGCTTGCATGGGGGTCTGCAAAGAGTTTGGCAAGAATGAAAGGTAGTTGTCCAAAACTCGTTCTTTTCCAATAGAATAACCATGGAAAAGGCAGGAGAGTGGTAAAGTACTGTTTTCTCTAAGTCTGAAGGCTGCCCACACTGTGCCTGTGTGCTGCAGCTTGCATCTTCGCCTTTGGCAAGCTGCCGCTCGCCGATTCTCCCGGAGGCGAAGAAGCGGCTTCTTCGCACACAGAGCATTGTGGCGAGCGCAGGGAGCTCCTGAGAGCGGTTTGTGCCGAAAGAAGCCCGGGACCGGCACTTAGCTTCGGAGAGCTGCGTATCTGCGTCTTCTGCGTGTCTTGCCGCTCTATACTCAGCAAAAAGCTTTTCCACCATATCTTGCAAGGAGAAACTCTGCCAGGAAAGAAAACATCCAAAATCTTGTTCTAAAGCTTGCACGGGGGTCTGCAAAGAGTTTGGCAAGAATGAAAGGTAGTTGTCCAAAACTCGTTCTTTTCCAATAGAATAACCATGGAAAAGGCAGGAGAGTGGTAAAGTACTGTTTTCTCTAAGTCTGAATGCTGCCCACACTGTGCCTGTGTGCTGCAGCTTGCATCTTCGCCTTTGGGAAGCTGCCGCTCGCCGATTCTCCCGGAGGCGAAGAAGCGGCTTCTTCGCACACAGAGCATTGTGGCGAGCGCAGGGAGCTCCTGAGAGCGGTTTGTGCCGAAAGAAGCCCGGGACCGGCACTTAGCTTCGGAGAGCTGCGTATCCGCGTCTTCTGCGTGTCTTGCCGCTCTACACTCAGCAAAAAGCTTTTCCACCATATCTTGCAAGGAGAAACTCTGCCAGGAAAGAAAACATCCAAAATCTTGTTCTAAAGCTTGCACGGGGGTCTGCAAAGAGTTTGGCAAGAATGAAAGGTAGTTGTCCAAAACTCGTTCTTTTCCAATAGAATAACCATGGAAAAGGCAGGAGAGTGGTAAAGTACTGTTTTCTCTAAGTCTGAAGGCTGCCCACACTGTGCCTGTGTGCTGCAGCTTGCATCTTCGCCTTTGGGAAGCTGCCGCTCGCCGATTCTCCCGCAGGCGAAGAAGCGGCTTCTTCGCACACAGAGCATTGTGGCGAGCGCAGGGAGCTCCTGAGAGCGGTTTGTGCCGAAAGAAGCCCGGGACCGGCACTTAGCTTCGGAGAGCTGCGTATCTGCGTCTTCTGCGTGTCTTGCGGCTCTACACTCAGCAAAAAGCTTTTCCACCATATCTTGCAAGGAGAAACTCTGCCAGGAAAGAAAACATCCAAAATCTTGTTCTAAAGCTTGCACGGGGGTCTGCAAAGAGTTTGGCAAGAATGAAAGGTAGTTGTCCAAAACTCGTTCTTTTCCAATAGAATAACCATGGAAAAGGCAGGAGAGTGGTAAAGTACTGTTTTCTCTAAGTCTGAAGGCTGCCCACACTGTGCCTGTGTGCTGCAGCTTGCATCTTCGCCTTTGGGAAGCTGCCGCTCGCCGATTCTCCCGGAGGCGAAGAAGCGGCTTCTTCGCACACAGAGCATTGTGGCGAGCGCAGGGAGCTCCTGAGAGCGGTTTGTGCCGAAAGAAGCCCGGGACCGGCACTTAGCTTCGGAGAGCTGCGTATCTGCGTCTTCTGCGTGTCTTGCCGCTCTACACTCAGCAAAAAGCTTTTCCACCATATCTTGCAAGGAGAAACTCTGCCAGGAAAGAAAACATCCAAAATCTTGTTCTAAAGCTTGCACGGGGGTCTGCAAAGAGTTTGGCAAGAATGAAAGGTAGTTGTCCAAAACTCGTTCTTTTCCAATAGAATAACCATGGAAAAGGCAGGAGAGTGGTAAAGTACTGTTTTCTCTAAGTCTGAATGCTGCCCACACTGTGACTGTGTGCTGCAGCTTGCATCTTCGCCTTTGGGAAGCTGCCGCTCGCCGATTCTCCCGCAGGCGAAGAAGCGGCTTCTTCGCACACAGAGCATTGTGGCGAGCGCAGGGAGCTCCTGAGAGCGGTTTGTGCCGAAAGAAGCCCGGGACCGGCACTTAGCTTCGGAGAGCTGCGTATCCGCGTCTTCTGCGTGTCTTGCCGCTCTACACTCAGCAAAAAGCTTTTCCACCATATCTTGCAAGGAGAAACTCTGCCAGGAAAGAAAACATCCAAAATCTTGTTCTAAAGCTTGCACGGGGGTCTGCAAAGAGTTTGGCAAGAATGAAAGGTAGTTGTCCAAAACTCGTTCTTTTCCAATAGAATAACCATGGAAAAGGCAGGAGAGTGGTAAAGTACTGTTTTCTCTAAGTCTGAAGGCTGCCCACACTGTGCCTGTGTGCTGCAGCTTGCATCTTCGCCTTTGGGAAGCTGCCGCTCGCCGATTCTCCCGCAGGCGAAGAAGCGGCTTCTTCGCACACAGAGCATTGTGGCGAGCGCAGGGAGCTGCTGAGAGCGGTTTGTGCCGAAAGAAGCCCGGGACCGGCACTTAGCTTCGGAGAGCTGCGTATCTGCGTCTTCTGCGTGTCTTGCCGCTCTACACTCAGCAAAAAGCTTTTCCACCATATCTTGCAAGGAGAAACTCTGCCAGGAAAGAAAACATCCAAAATCTTGTTCTAAAGCTTGCACGGGGGTCTGCAAAGAGTTTGGCAAGAATGAAAGGTAGTTGTCCAAAACTCGTTCTTTTCCAATAGAATAACCATGGAAAAGGCAGGAGAGTGGTAAAGTACTGTTTTCTCTAAGTCTGAAGGCTGCCCACACTGTGCCTGTGTGCTGCAGCTTGCATCTTCGCCTTTGGGAAGCTGCCGCTCGCCGATTCTCCCGGAGGCGAAGAAGCGGCTTCTTCGCACACAGAGCATTGTGGCGAGCGCAGGGAGCTCCTGAGAGCGGTTTGTGCCGAAAGAAGCCCGGGACCGGCACTTAGCTTCGGAGAGCTGCGTATCTGCGTCTTCTGCGTGTCTTGCCGCTCTACACTCAGCAAAAAGCTTTTCCACCATATCTTGCAAGGAGAAACTCTGCCAGGGAAGAAAACATCCAAAATCTTGTTCTAAAGCTTGCACGGGGGTCTGCAAAGAGTTTGGCAAGAATGAAAGGTAGTTGTCCAAAACTCGTTCTTTTCCAATAGAATAACCATGGAAAAGGCAGGAGAGTGGTAAAGTACTGTTTCTCTAAGTCTGAAGGCTGCCCACACTGTGCCTGTGTGCCGCAGGTTGCATCTTCGCCTTTGGGAAGCTGCCGCTCGCCGATTCTCCCGCAGGCGAAGAAGCGGCTTCTTCGCACACAGAGCATTGTGGCGAGCGCAGGGAGCTCCTGAGAGCGGTTTGTGCCGAAAGAAGCCCGGGACCGGCACTTAGCTTCGGAGAGCTGCGTATCTGCGTCTTCTGTGTGTCTTGCCGCTCACACTCAGCAAAAAGCTTTTCCACCATATCTTGCAAGGAGAAACTCTGCCAGGAAAGAAAACATCCAAAATCTTGTTCTAAAGCTTGCACGGGGGTCTGCAAAGAGTTGGCAAGAATGAAAGGTAGTTGTCCAAAACTCGTTCTTTTCCAATAGAATAACCATGGATAAGGCAGGAGAGTGGTAAAGTACTGTTTTCTCGAAGTCTGAAGGCTGCCCACACTGTGCCTGTGTGCTGCAGCTTGCATCTTCGCCTTTGGGAAGCTGCCGCTCGCCGATTCTCCCGCAGGCGAAGAAGCGGCTTCTTCGCACACAGAGCATTGTGGCGAGCGCAGGGAGCTCCTGAGAGCGGTTTGTGCCGAAAGAAGCCCGGGACCGGCACTTAGCTTCGGAGAGCTGCGTATCTGCGTCTTCTGCGTGTCTTGCCGCTCTACACTCAGCAAAAGCTTTTCCACCATATCTTGCAAGAGAACTCTGCCAGGAAAGAAAACATCCAAAATCTTGTTCTAAAGCTTGCACGGGGGTCTGCAAAGAGTTTGGCAAGAATGAAAGGTAGTTGTCCAAAACTCGTTCTTTTCCAATAGAATAACCATGGAAAAGGCAGGAGAGTGGTAAAGTACTGTTTTCTCTAAGTCTGAAGGCTGCCCACACTGTGCCTGTGTGCTGCAGCTTGCATCTTCGCCTTTGGGAAGCTGCCGCTCGCCGATTCTCCCGGAGGCGAAGAAGCGCTTCTTCGCACACAGAGCATTGTGGCGAGCGCAGGGAGCTCCTGAGAGCGGTTGTGCCGAAAGAAGCCCGGGACCGGCACTTAGCTTCGGAGAGCTGCGTATCTGCGTCTTCTGCGTGTCTTGCCGCTCTACACTCAGCCAAAAGCTTTTCCACCAATATCTTGCAAGGAGAAACTCTGCCAGGAAAGAAAACATCCAAAATCTTGTTCTAAAGCTTGCACGGGGGTCTGCAAAGAGTTTGGCAAGAATGAAAGGTAGTTGTCCAAAACTCGTTCTTTTCCAATAGAATAACCATGGAAAAGGCAGGAGAGTGGTAAAGTACTGTTTTCTCTAAGTCTGAAGGCTGCCCACACTGTGCCTGTGTGCCGCAGCTTGCATCTTCGCCTTTGGGAAGCTGCCGCTCGCCGATTCTCCCGGAGGCGAAGAAGCGGCTTCTTCGCACACAGAGCATTGTGGCGAGCGCAGGGAGCTCCTGAGAGCGGTTTGTGCCGAAAGAAGCCCGGGACCGGCACTTAGCTTCGGAGAGCTGGTATCTGCGTCTTCTGCGTGTCTTGCCGCTCTACACTCAGCCAAAAGCTTTTCCACCATATCTTGCAAGGAGAAACTCTGCCAGGAAAGAAAACATCCAAAATCTTGTTCTAAAGCTTGCACGGGGGTCTGCAAAGAGTTTGGCAAGAATGAAAGGTGGTTGTCCAAAACTCGTTCTTTTCCAATAGAATAACCATGGAAAAGGCAGGAGAGTGGTAAAGTACTGTTTTCTCTAAGTCTGAAGGCTGCCCACACTGTGCCTGTGTGCTGCAGCTTGCATCTTCGCCTTTGGCAAGCTGCCGCTCGCCGATTCTCCCGCAGGCGAAGAAGGCGGCTTCTTCGCACACAGAGCATTGTGGCGAGCGCAGGGAGCTCCTGAGAGCGGTTTGTGCCGAAAGAAGCCCGGGACCGGCACTTAGCTTCGGAGAGCTGCGTATCTGCGTCTTCTGCGTGTCTTGCCGCTCTACACTCAGCCAAAAGCTTTTCCACCATATCTTGCAAGGAGAAACTCTGCCAGGAAAGAAAACATCCAAAATCTTGTTCTAAAGCTTGCACGGGGGTCTGCAAAGAGTTTGGCAAGAATGAAAGGTAGTTGTCCAAAACTCGTTCTTTTCCAATAGAATAACCATGGAAAAGGCAGGAGAGTGGTAAAGTACTGTTTTCTCTAAGTCTGAAGGCTGCCCACACTGTGCCTGTGTGCCGCAGCTTGCATCTTCGCCTTTGGGAAGCTGCCGCTCGCCGATTCTCCCGCAGGCGAAGAAGCGGCTTCTTCGCACACAGAGCATTGTGGCGAGCGCAGGGAGCTCCTGAGAGCGGTTTGTGCCGAAAGAAGCCCGGGACCGGCACTTAGCTTCGGAGAGCTGCGTATCTGCGTCTTCTGCGTGTCTTGCCGCTCTACACTCAGCAAAAAGCTTTTCCACCATATCTTGCAAGGAGAAACTCTGCCAGGGAAGAAAACATCCAAAATCTTGTTCTAAAGCTTGCACGGGGGTCTGCAAAGAGTTTGGCAAGAATGAAAGGTAGTTGTCCAAAACTCGTTCTTTTCCAATAGAATAACCATGGATAAGGCAGGAGAGTGGTAAAGTACTGTTTTCTCTTAAGTCTGAAGGCTGCCCACACTGTGCCTGTGTGCTGCAGCTTGCATCTTCGCCTTTGGGAAGCTGCCGCTCGCCGATTCTCCCGGAGGCGAAGAAGCGGCTTCTTCGCACACAGAGCATTGTGGCGAGCGCAGGGAGCTCCTGAGAGCGGTTTGTGCCGAAAGAAGCCCGGGACCGGCACTTAGCTTCGGAGAGCTGCGTATCTGCGTCTTCTGCGTGTCTTGCCGCTCTACACTCAGCAAAAAGCTTTTCCACCATATCTTGCAAGGAGAAACTCTGCCAGGAAAGAAAACATCCAAAATCTTGTTCTAAAGCTTGCACGGGGGTCTGCAAAGAGTTTGGCAAGAATGAAAGGTAGTTGTCCAAAACTCCTTCTTTTCCAATAGAATAACCATGGATAAGGCAGGAGAGTGGTAAAGTACTGTTTTATCTAAGTCTGAATGCTGCCCACACTGTGCCTGTGTGCTGCAGCTTGCATCTTTGCCTTTGGGAAGCTGCCGCTCGCCGATTCTCCCGCAGGCGAAGAAGCGGCTTCTTCGCACACAGAGCATTGTGGCGAGCGCAGGGAGCTCCTGAGAGCGTTTTGTGCCGAAAGAAGCCCGGGACCGGCACTTAGCTTCGGAGAGCTGCGTATCTGCGTCTTCTGCGTGTCTTTGCCGCTCTACACTCAGCCAAAAGCTTTTCCACCATATCTTGCAAGGAGAAACTCTGCCAGGAAAGAAAACATCCAAAATCTTGTTCTAAAGCTTGCACGGGGGTCTGCAAAGAGTTTGGCAAGAATGAAAGGTAGTTGTCCAAAACTCGTTCTTTTCCAATAGAATAACCATGGAAAAGGCAGGAGAGTGGTAAAGTACTGTTTTCTCTAAGTCTGAAGGCTGCCCACACTGTGCCTGTGTGCTGCAGCTTGCATCTTCGCCTTTGGGAAGCTGCCGCTCGCCGATTCTCCCGCAGGCGAAGAAGCGGCTTCTTCGCACACAGAGCATTGTGGCGAGCGCAGGGAGCTCCTGAGAGCGGTTTGTGCCGAAAGAAGCCGGGACCGGCACTTAGCTTCGGAGAGCTGCGTATCTGCGTCTTCTGCGTGTCTTGCCGCTCTACACTCAGCCAAAAGCTTTTCCACCATATCTTGCCAAGGAGAAACCTCTGCCAGGAAAGAAAACATCCAAAATCTTGTTCTAAAGCTTGCACGGGGGTCTGCAAAGAGTTTGGCAAGAATGAAAGGTAGTTGTCCAAAACTCGTTCTTTTCCAATAGAATAACCATGGAAAAGGCAGGAGAGTGGTAAAGTACTGTTTTCTCTAAGTCTGAAGGCTGCCCACACTGTGGCCTGCGTGCTGCAGCTTGCATCTCGCCTTTGGGAAGCTGCCGCTCGCCGATTCTCCCGCAGGCGAAGAAGCGGCTTCTTCGCACACAGAGCATTGTGGCGAGCGCAGGGAGCTCCTGAGAGCGGTTTGTGCCGAAAGAAGCCCGGGACCGGCACTTAGCTTCGGAGAGCTGCGTATCTGCGTCTTCTGCGTGTCTTGCCGCTCTACACTCAGCCAAAAGCTTTTCCACCATATCTTGCAAGGAGAAACTCTGCCAGGAAAGAAAACATCCAAAATCTTGTTCTAAAGCTTGCACGGGGGTCTGCAAAGAGTTTGGCAAGAATGAAAGGTAGTTGTCCAAAACTCGTTCTTTTCCAATAGAATAACCATGGAAAAGGCAGGAGAGTGGTAAAGTACTGTTTTCTCTAAGTCTGAAGGCTGCCCACACTGTGCCTGTGTGCCGCAGCTTGCATCTTCGCCTTTGGGAAGCTGCCGCTCGCCGATTCTCCCGGAGGCGAAGAAGCGGCTTCTTCGCACACAGAGCATTGTGGCGAGCGCAGGGAGCTCCTGAGAGCGGTTTGTGCCGAAAGAAGCCCGGGACCGGCACTTAGCTTCGGAGAGCTGCGTATCTGCGTCTTCTGCGTGTCTTGCCGCTCTACACTCAGCCAAAAGCTTTTCCACCATATCTTGCAAGGAGAAACTCTGCCAGGAAAGAAAACATCCAAAATCTTGTTCTAAAGCTTGCACGGGGGTCTGCAAAGAGTTTGGCAAGAATGAAAGGTAGTTGTCCAAAACTCGTTCTTTTCCAATAGAATAACCATGGAAAAGGCAGGAGAGTGGTAAAGTACTGTTTTCTCTAAGTCTGAAGGCTGCCCACACTGTGCCTGTGTGCTGCAGCTTGCATCTTCGCCTTTGGCAAGCTGCCGCTCGCCGATTCTCCCGCAGGCGAAGAAGCGGCTTCTTCGCACACAGAGCATTGTGGCGAGCGCAGGGAGCTCCTGAGAGCGGTTTGTGCCGAAAGAAGCCCGGGACCGGCACTTAGCTTCGGAGAGCTGCGTATCTGCGTCTTCTGCGTGTCTTGCCGCTCTACACTCAGCCAAAAGCTTTTCCACCATATCTTGCAAGGAGAAACTCTGCCAGGAAAGAAAACATCCAAAATCTTGTTCTAAAGCTTGCACGGGGGTCTGGCAAAGAGTTTGGCAAGAATGAAAGGTAGTTGTCCAAAACTCGTTCTTTTCCAATAGAATAACCATGGAAAAGGCAGGAGAGTGGTAAAGTACTGTTTTCTCTAAGTCTGAAGGCTGCCCACACTGTGCCTGTGTGCCGCAGCTTGCATCTTCGCCTTTGGGAAGCTGCCGCTCGCCGATTCTCCCGCAGGCGAAGAAGCGGCTTCTTCGCACACAGAGCATTGTGGCGAGCGCAGGGAGCTCCTGAGAGCGGTTTGTGCCGAAAGAAGCCCGGGACCGGCACTTAGCTTCGGAGAGCTGCGTATCTGCGTCTTCTGCGTGTCTTGCCGCTCTACACTCAGCAAAAAGCTTTTCCACCATATCTTGCAAGGAGAAACTCTGCCAGGAAGAAAACATCCAAAATCTTGTTCTAAAGCTTGCACGGGGGTCTGCAAAGAGTTGGCAAGAATGAAAGGTAGTTGTCCAAAACTCGTTCTTTTCCAATAGAATAACCATGGATAAGGCAGGAGAGTGGTAAAGTACTGTTTTCTCTAAGTCTGAAGGCTGCCCACACTGTGCCTGTGTGCTGCAGCTTGCATCTTCGCCTTTGGGAAGCTGCCGCTCGCCGATTCTCCCGGAGGCGAAGAGCGGCTTCTTCGCACACAGAGCATTGTGGCGAGCGCAGGGAGCTCCTGAGAGCGGTTGTGCCGAAAGAAGCCCGGGACCGGCACTTAGCTTCGGAGAGCTGCGTATCTGCGTCTTCTGCGTGTCTTGCCGCTCTACACTCAGCAAAAAGCTTTTCCACCATATCTTGCAAGGAGAAACTCTGCCAGGAAAGAAAACATCCAAAATCTTGTTCTAAAGCTTGCACGGGGGTCTGCAAAGAGTTTGGCAAGAATGAAAGGTAGTGTCCAAAACTCCTTCTTTTCCAATAGAATAACCATGGATAAGGCAGGAGGGGGTAAAGTACTGTTTTATCTAAGTCTGAATGCTGCCCACACTGTGCCTGTGTGCTGCAGCTTGCATCTTTGCCTTTGGGAAGCTGCCGCTCGCCGATTCTCCCGCAGGCGAAGAAGCGGCTTCTTCGCACACAGAGCATTGTGGCGAGCGCAGGGAGCTCCTGAGAGCGGTTTGTGCCGAAAGAAGCCCGGGACCGGCACTTAGCTTCGGAGAGCTGCGTATCTGCGTCTTCTGCGTGTCTTGCCGCTCTACACTCAGCCAAAAGCTTTTCCACCATATCTTGCAAGGAGAAAACTCTGCCAGGAAAGAAAACATCCAAAATCTTGTTCTAAAGCTTGCACGGGGGTCTGCAAAGAGTTTGGCAAGAATGAAAGGTAGTTGTCCAAAACTCGTTCTTTTCCAATAGAATAACCATGGAAAAGGCAGGAGAGTGGTAAAGTACTGTTTTCTCTAAGTCTGAAGGCTGCCCACACTGTGCCTGTGTGCTGCAGCTTGCATCTTCGCCTTTGGGAAGCTGCCGCTCGCCGATTCTCCCGCAGGCGAAGAAGCGGCTTCTTCGCACACAGAGCATTGTGGCGAGCGCAGGGAGCTCCTGAGAGCGGTTTGTGCCGAAAGAAGCCCGGGACCGGCACTTAGCTTCGGAGAGCTGCGTATCTGCGTCTTCTGCGTGTCTTGCCGCTCTACACTCAGCCAAAAGCTTTTCCACCATATCTTGCAAGGAGAAACTCTGCCAGGAAAGAAAACATCCAAAATCTTGTTCTAAAGCTTGCACGGGGGTCTGCAAAGAGTTTGGCAAGAATGAAGGTAGTTGTCCAAAACTCGTTCTTTTCCAATAGAAAAACCATGGAAAAGGCAGGGAGAGTGGTAAAGTACTGTTTTCTCTAAGTCTGAAGGCTGCCCACACTGTGCCTGCAGCGGCAGCTTC